>NC_136524.1:51905774-51968274 GCF_053919585.1 Euprymna scolopes
ATACTTATCAAAGACATTTCGGTACAAAACCTATCTAAAAACACTGCTAGGAACATAATTTACATTCGTGTGAAAAAAAAAAAAGAAATCGGGCCAGGGGTTTAGGAATCCGCAGGGAACGAAATCACGCACATACACAGACAAACTTACCTTTATATAATAGAGATATGAAGAAGGTTTGCATTATATTTCTAACCTACCACAAGTGTTGGCTGTGTTCATTGTGTACCCTTTTATGTTGTACTGCAAATTTTTTTTTTTTTTTTTCAATAGGCATCATCACAACTTATCAAGGCCCAGAGGCCACTCGAGGATAAGGGTTAAAGAGTGTACAGTAGTAAAATTGGACAATATAGTAATCGTTAGTAATGGAAATTCAGTAAATTTGTTACTTAAGTGAAACGGCTTATCAAGAACTTGTTTACGTTGGACTTGAAGACAACCATATTGTAGTCAGCTGGAAAGCAGGAAAACGGAAGACAATTCCACAGGCGTGCAGTTCTAAGAAAGAAGCTTTGCTCATGGAATCTATGTTTGGATTTAGGCACAGATAAAGAGTGGGGGGGGGAATTATTGATAGTGTTTTCAGCTAGACGAGTTTTTCTTGTGAAAGTTTGGCGAGGGGAGACCATAGCTTGAAGCTCAGTCGAACACTTTCCATGAAAATAACGATACATCAGAGACAAACTCGCAACATCTCTTCTGTGAGATAGAGGTTGCAGGGAAGAGAAAAGGATATCTCCTACGAGGCTACGAAGTCTATTTTGAACTCTATCAAGGCAGAACAAGTCCTTTCTAGCAGCTCCTGCCCAAATGTGGCAACAGTATTCCATGCTTGGACGTACCTGGCTCTTATATAGATAGAGAATTGCATCAGCAGTGACATATCTACTGGATCGATAGAAGGATCCCACCATTTTTCCAGCGGCCACTCTTTATGTTTGCCCATATTGTATTTGACCTTATTTTCCCCCTATTCTGTGTGCTATGTATTTCCCCTTACAGAGTGGTGAAGATAATGAACATACACACTTTTATTTGTTTTGCATAAGTCATAATGTGTCACTACACATTCATGAGCATGTTTCAGTCAGCCAGACAAGAGTCCTCTATAGGCAATATTGCTTTTACAAAAGTTCAGTCTGTAATGAAACTTTTACAGGAGTTTCAAACACAAAATAATCAAAAGGTCACATCACGTGGTATTCAAAAAAATAAATAAATAAATAAATAACGGCATTTGATATATGTGAAAAAGAAAGATGAAGAAAAAAGACAGAATAAAAAAGTGCATATAAAAATAGAGAGAAAAAAGAGATATACGAAAAAATAAAAGAATACAAGTAATAATAATAATAATAATAATAATAATAATAATAATAATAATAATATTAACAATAAATAAAAAATGAAGTAATAAAAATCATTTATAATAGTATTTAAAAAAATATTTGTAATAATAAAATATTAAAATTACAAAACTATAAGATTTAAAATAGCATCAATAAAAAAAAAAAACTTTAAATTTGTATATCTATAAGAGAAACTCCTATGTAAACAAATTTTGGAAAACAGGTATGAATTTGAAAAACATTGACTTAGATTGTGACTTACACAGTCTAAATATAGAAAACACAAACTCATGTCTGAGGTGAGCTTATCCAATATAAGTTTTAGAAAACCTTGAGTTAGTTGTGACCCTACGCAGTATAAATTTTGTAAAGACCTGCCGCACTATGCTGTACTGAATTGGGAAACACTGACTTACATTGTTACCTTAACGTATATAGATTTGGAAAATGCTGGCTCATCACGAAATCGGATAACAAAAGAGTGTTGATCAAAATGCAGCACATATTTATTTAAAAAGAATAAAAGAATGTCAAAAATGATTACGCATTGTTGAGCAGAAGAAATTTCTGGATCAATGCAAGTTCAGGAAGACACATTTCAACCTGATTATTTTTGTACGTATAAACATATGAATAAATGTTGATGAGTACAACATTTAATATATATATATATATATATATATATATATATATATAATGGAACAACAGGAGTATAAAATGAAGTCACAAAACTATATATTGGTGGATATAGATTGGTTCATTTATTGAATAATGGAATACAAGCAAAATTTGGGGGATAGAAAGGACTCTTTATGCCAAGGCATTTCGAAGCCTAATGCTTCTCATCAGAAGAGTAGATAAGGTGCTAGGTAGCATGGTGAAGATGCGGCGTATTTTTGTGACTTCATTTCATACTCCTGTTGTTCTATTGCATAAGCTCCAATGATAATTGTTGAGCTTGGCATTATCCAGATACGTCTCCTCTTGTGGAATCGAACTCTCTATTTTCCTCTTAAGCATTAAGCTATATATATAATATAAAGTTGAATGTCAGTGTGTGTATATATGTGTGTGCGTGTGTGTGTGTCTGGTCACGAATAGGCTCCTATATTGTTGACTATTTTAAAAAACTGATTACATATAATGATAGAAGATGTATCCAGACACAGGAATGGGTATGTTTGATCTGACAGAATGGTGGTTCACTAAAATTGTGGGGTCTGCGTTCGCGCATGGTCTACAAAGTATGGAAATAAAAAAAAAAAAATAAAAAACGTTTACAAATGTTTTTGATATATATATATATATATATATATATATATATATATATATATATATATACACATGATAATACTTTGATAAGTATGTTTTAACTTAAATAGCGATGGTATAATAAAATTGTTGGGTCTGCGTTCGCCCCTGGCCTCCATAGAATGGAAATAGGCACAAACTTTAATAAAGACATTTCATATCTATCTGCGTAAGTATACTTTGATAATTATGTTTATTATTTGTTTTATTATATCAGATGGGAATAAATACGGTTGGAGAGTTATGTTTTGGTTTCAATTCTAGCTGATGGCATCCAAGTCATTTTTTGTAAAAAATTTTTTTGAAATCACTACTATATATTGGGTACAATATAATAATCAAAAGAGAATTGTCTCTATAATAATGAATATGAAATTGCATAAATTAAAATATCATACTGAAGTATATTTTATGCCCAGGCAACACCGGGTTGTTGCTTGTATATATGAGCCAACGTTATTTTGTGTATTATGTATATACTAGTAGAGAAACTCAACGTGTTTTCGCATTGAATGATGATTAACGAATATTTCATAGTACTAAATTTTGTCATTAAAATCAATGAAATCACCCATTTTTCAATAAAATTGATTGATTACTTGCTCCGGTTGGCAACATGCACCGGGAGGAAGCTTCATATGCCTTCCTTCAATGATTTAGTCCACAATACATTGTAGTCTACATTGCACTGTAGAGAACTTTTTGTTGATTTTATAAAATTATTTTTTATATATAATGGCTTGAATTAGTTTAAAATGAAAATGCCAAGTGTCATGATTCAATTATGCTCTAAACAGAAACATTCATTTCGAACATACCCCTGTCATATCAAAGACCCTACTATTGATTTTATATGCCTGGCCTTACTGCTTTTGCGGTGATAATGGCTTGAATTTCAGTTTAAAATGAAAATGTCAAGTGTCATGCCACAATTGTGCTCTAAACAGAAACAGCCATTTCAAATGCGTTACTGTTATATCAAAGAACCTACTGTTGATTTTATATGTTGGGCTTTCCAGCTTGTGTGATAAAACTTTTCAAATGCAATTGTGATATCAGACTGTTTAAGGTGTTAACTTTGGTCAAAATCGCCTTTCCTCTTTTCATCAGATTATTTCACTTATCAATACTTATGGAAGGCATTCTGATATAAAACCGATTTAAGAACACTACCAGGTACATAAAGTACCACCACGTGAAATTTCATAAAAATCGGCCCAGCCATTTACAGGTCCATAGAACTTACAAAATGTTCCGTATATATATATATATATATATATATATATATATATATATATATATATATATATATATATATATGAAAGTGCTGTGTTTGAGGGCTATGATAATGAGTTTGGGGGGGAATAGTCTATGTAGCAAAATAAATAATGATGACAATATTAAACCAATTTCAATGATTTTCAATTACACATATTTATTTTAGTGTGTCATTCGAGATAGTAGGTTTTTTTTTCTGCAGGAATCACCACTTATCAAGGCCCGGAGGCCACTCGAGGATAAGGGTTAATGGGTATACATTAGTCAATGTGATTATAGGAACTCTGAATCTCCTGACTGCACTCACTGCAATTACTGCCTTCTGTAGTTGTTGTCGTCTCACCACATTTTGGCCAAGTAAGCCTCTGGCCTTTGGGGGCCCGTGGCGCAGTTGATAGAGATGTTGAATCTCTACAGTTCCAGATGGACATTGTCTGAAGATAGCGGTTTCAATCCTACCCAAAGCAGGCCAGAGGCTTACTTGGCCAAAACGTGGTGAGACGACAACAACTACAGATGGCAGTAATTGCTGAGAATGCAGTTAGGATATTCAGAGTTCCTATTCCATCACGGTTACCACCTGACGAAGACCAGAGGAATAGTTGGCTGAAACGTCGTGAAACAACTAAGAAAATATGAGGATAATAGTAAATAAAATGATAAATAATAATAATAAATAAAATTAATAACTAACAATAATAATAATAATAAATAAAATAATAATAATAATAAATAAAATTAATAAATAATAATAATAAATAAGATTAATAAATAATACTCATCTCAATAATAAATTCCAATTAAATAATATAATCCGCTTGTAGTCAGCTGGAAAGTAGGCAATCGGAAGAGAGTTCCACAGGCGTGCAGTTCTAAGAAAGAAGCTTTGTTGATGGATTCCCCAAATTTTTGAGAGTTCATCTCTTCATCAGGAGAGAAAAGGAAGTGTAAAAAGTTCTCAGACATGGTGGCATTTTGTTTTTGCTGGCACTGGATTTGGATTCAAGCGCTGTATTTTCCTCAGACTTTTGGAGGGCATCACATGACAAAGTGGACGGAGGTTCACCGTTTGAATGGTGATACCCCTCCTCTCCTCTGTAAGCCCTTCAACAGTCTGATACGACTGTGATCCCCCGGCAGAATGTATTTTCTTATTAGTGGAAGGAGGGTTTTAGCATTTCTAATTGGTACGTTAACCAAAAAACCCTCCTTTTCGGCGGGGGTTGGCGTATCCACCAGACCAGTGTTAGACGTCTGCTGATGCTGTGTTTCCGGCGGTTGAAGAAGACAGACTCATTGATTTTGACAATTTGGCCTGGGCCTCCTATCTGCCGGGGATTCCTGAGAAAGTAATCCCGGCATATATCACGAAAGAAATTCTTCCAGTCCACAATTATGTGGCGTGACTACAATCCACATTCGCACTTGAGATTCCTAGTCGCCGCCATCTCAAATGCCCATATCGAAATTCTTATCTGCTGTGCGCATGCGCGTCGAGTTGAAACTAAGCGCGCAGCATTTTGATTGGCTGATGACCATGTTTCGTCAGACAGCAGCAAAATCCGAGCTGTTGACGTCATGCGTCGGACAAAGCCGAGCAAATGTTGAGTTCCATCTGGTTTGTTAAATGCACAAGTACCATATATATATATATATATATATATATATATATATATATATATATACAGAATTAGCAAAAGTACTCGTCATTGACTGGGTTCAAAAACAGCCTACAGAAAATGGACTCTGATTTATGAAAGTATGATAGGTTATGAAAAGGAAGGGTTGTAAAGAGATAGCTACGAATTTGGGGGTATCAAAACCAAAGCAAAATATGATGAAAGCAAAAATAAAACAGATAAATCCCATCATTTATTATACCATACCTGTTCACACTGAAACACTTATCGCAATATTCTGTGGATCTATATTAAAAAAAACTTGTTAAACTTTGTGACATATTTCCATTCTATGGAGGTCAGGCGGGAACGAACACCCCATAATTTTATTATACCATATTTCTTCAAACTGAAACATAATTATCAAAGTATATTTACGCAGATAGATATGAAAAGTCTTTATTAAAGTTTGTGCCTATTTCCATTCTATGGAGGCTAGGCGCGAACGCACACCCAACAATTTTATTATATTATCCCTATTTAAGTTAAAACACACTTATCAAAGTATTCTTATGTACATCTATATCAAAAACACTTGTAAACGTTTTTTTTTTAATTTTTAAATTTTTTATTTCCATACTTTGTAAACCAGGCGCGTACGCAGACCTCACAATTTTAATGAATCATCATTATGCCAGATCAAACATACCCATTCCTGTGTCTCGATACATCTTCTATCATTATATGTGATCAGTTTTCTATAATAGTCAACCATATAGGAGCCTATTCGTGACCAGACACACACACAGACATCCAGCTTTATATTAAAGATGAAAAAGGGGAAAAACGACAATATTAGAATATTATGAATGCATATAAATTTTTTTTTTTTTTTTTTTTTTTTTTTTACAAAGGCATCACCACATTATCAAGGCCCAGAGACCACTCAAGGATAAGGGTTAAAGAGTGTACAGTAGAAATTGGTCAATATAGCAATCATTAGTAATGAAAATTTGGTAAATTTAATAACTTATATGGAACGGCTCATCAAGAACTTATTTACTTTAGACTTGAACACAACCATATTGTAGTCAGCCGGAAAGCAGGAAAACGGAAGACAATTCCACAGGCGTGCAGTTCTAAGAAAGAAGCTTTGTTCATGGAATCTACGTTTAGGTTTAGGCACAGATAAAGAGTGGGGGAAATTATTGATAGTGTTTACAGCTAGACGAGTGTTTCTTGTGAAAGTTTGGCGAGGGGGGACCATAGATTGAAGCTCAGTTTAACACTTTCCATGAAAATAACGATACATCAGAGACAAACTCGCAACATCTCTTCTGTGAGATAGAGGTTGCAAGGAGGAGAAAAGGACATCTCCTACGAGGCTACTAAGTCCATTTTGAACTCTATCAAGGCAGGACAAGTCCTTTCTAGCAGCTCCTGCCCAGATGTGGCAACAGTACTCCATCCCTGGACGTACCTGGCTCCTATATAGGTAGAGAATAGCATCAGCAGTGAGATATCTACTGGATCGATAGAAAGATCCCACCATGTTTTACAAGTATTTTAATAGTGGATGCTCTGACGAACTACAAACCTTTGTACGCCCTTGACGTAAATACTCCCGACAAACTCAACAAGCTGCCAAGTCCCATTCCTACACAGTAGTACTTTAATAGTTTCTTCCCCAGAACTGCTCGACTCTGGAATTCCCTTCCGGGTTCATGTTTTCCCAACTGTATGGACATGCAGAAGTTCAAGTTTAATGCTGTTCAACTCCCTATATAGTATCCCTGCAACTACTGTCCCCGACAGTAGCCCCCTGCCTCAAAGTGTTTGGGGTGAAGATAGAATTAAAAAAAAAAAAAAGAAGCCATTTCGATGGTTGTGTAGGTGGAAAAACTTTCATTTAGATAACAACACCTATAAAAACGGCCCAATAATAATAATAGTAATAATAATAATAATAATAATAATAATAATAAATGCTTACAACAAAAAGCTAAAAAGGTACACTCGTCTAGCTACAACCACTATCAAAAAGTTTTCCCACTCTGTATCTGTGCCTAAATCTAAATGTGGAGTGTATAAGCAAAGTTTCTTTCCAAGAACTGCCAACGTGGGACTCTGTTTCGCTGGCCTGCTTTCCAACTGACTACAATATGATTGTCTTCAAGTCCAATGTAAACAAGTTCTTGCTGAGCCGTCCCCTTAAATAATCAAATTATACCAAATTTCCACTAATAACCATTACTACACTGTTATCCTGATGACTACCATACCCCCCTCCATTAACACTTATCCTCGAGTGGCCTTCAGGCCTTGATAATGTGGTGACATCCTTGTCAGAAAAAATAAAAATAAAAACTTTACCTACAAAACTACCGACCTACTTTTTTTTGCATTGGTAGATAATATGGATAGAATGCATAAGTCATGTGGTACCACAAGTATTCAGGTTCTTGCCCTTTGACCTCAATTTTAGTACAGAGGTCGTAAGATATTAGGGTTTGATTTTTGCCACTTCATATAAATGAGCCAATGGGCTTTCAACAATTATAAATACAGTAATTGATGAAAGAGGGGAGAAAAATGAAAGAAAGAAAGCTACAAAGAAAGAATGAGAAAAAGGGGGAAAAATGCTAATAAATTTTTTTGTTTTTGTTTTGTGCGTTGGTTTATTGTAAGCTGACACAGTAAGCATCGTTTATATTTGTTCAATAGTATCAATTAAGCATGCAGAGCAACAACAACAAAAATGTTTTGGCTGTAATCAAGTAACAAGCAAGGGGAAATTAAATTATCTAGCACCAAAAAAAAAAAAAAAAAAAAAAAAGAAAGAAAAAAAAAAGAAAGAAATCCAGCCCTAGGAAAACAAAACAAAACAAGCACGCACGCACACACACACGCACACACACACGCACACACACACAGAAAACAAAACACAAACACACACAAAAATAAATATATAAAAAATACAACAATAAAACGGTTTGTGCTTTCTGACTGAAAGACAGCCCTGCATTTAAACTCAGAATGTGATTAGATCGTTGACAGGCAGAGACAATGAATTCAGACTGACAAAAATACTTGCAATAGAAAATTTGCTGTTTTTTAACTGATATGTTTTTTTATATTTATTATTTATTTATTTTTACATTTTATTCCCCTTAAACAAGGCGCATTGCCACCGACACGTCAGTGGGGAGCTACTGTGAATCAAGCGCCAACTTTATAGAGACATCCTAAGCAGGGAGTTGTGCAGCGAAATGCTTGTCCACTTTACATTTAAATTTCCGTATGTTGGTACAGTGTGGAGAAACAAGAAACAGAGGGGGGGGTTTCAAAGGTTAGCAGTTAGAGGAAAGAAGCTATTTGAATAGAAAGCTTTCCGGAATTTAGGGGTCTCTATAATAAATGGGGGTTGGATTTTTTTTTTTTTTTTTTTTTTTTTTTTTTATTACATTTTCACCCCAAACAAGGCAAATTGCCACTTTGGTGTAGGGGGCTACTATCAGGGGCAACAACTACTGGGGTACTATGTAGGGATTTGGGCAGCAAGGTGTCGGTTCACGTTACACTTGAACTTCTGCACGTCAGTACTGTTGGGGAAGCAGGGACCTGGAATGGAATTCCAGAGTCTTGCGGTTCTGGGGAAGAAACTATTGGAGTAAAATTTTACAGCTAGTCGAGATTGTTGGATGGGGGGGGGGTATTTCTGTTTAGGAGACAAGTGTAGAAGGGGATACAAGTGTATAGAATTCGTTGGAGCTCATTCCACCTGGAAACATAAAAAAAAATCTTGATTGTTGTTTTAAAATCATCCACGTGGATATTGTTTGACTTTCAAGCTAAAATTATATTCTACTATTATTGATAGACTAGCAGAGAGACCCAACATTGCCCGGGAATGAATGATCATCAACGAATGTTTCACACTCCCATATTTTATTGTCATTGATAAAATTATTTTTATATAATGGCTTGAATTAAGGTTTAAAATGTAAAAGTCAAGTATGGTGGTTCAATTGTGCTCCAAACAGCAACATTCATTTTAAATGCGCTTCTGTCATATCAAAGAAACTACTGTTTATATTATATACCGAGCCTTTTTACTTGTCTGGTGATAATGGTTTGAATTAAAGCTTACAATGCAAAGTTAATCGTGCTTTAAACAGAAACATTTATTTCGAACGCACCCATGTCATATAAAAAAAGCTAATGTTGATTTATATGCCAGACCTTTCTGCTTATAATAAAGATTCTCAAATGCATTTGTGATGTTGAGTTGTATAAGGCGTTAACTTCAGTCATAATCGCCTGTTCCTTCTTTCATCAGATTTTTTTTATTATCGATCATCAATACCAATGGAAGAAATTCTGATACAAAACCTATCTAAAAACACTACCAGATACATAAAGTACATTTGTGTGGAATTTCATAAAAATCACCCCAGCCATTTAAGAGTCCACAAGAAACGTTCTCTCAAGCACTCACATAAAGTTCATTTTATATAATAGTATATAGATATATATATTAGGTTGGTGCAAAAATAATGCTGTATTTAACGTTTAACGTGTCAAAAAACGACATTATTTTTACACCATTTTACATTTTACACACACACACACAAACATATATATATATGTACATGCATATACAATAACTATGTCATCAAAGAGTAATATATAAAAAAATTAGAAATAAAAGTTATATATAACCACATCAATTATATATTATATTATATAAGCACAACAAAAACGAAAAGTAAATAGAAAAATTAAGAAAAAAAAACTCTTTAGGCCATAGCATTTCGAGGCATAATGCTTCTCATCAGAAATGGAAAATGGCCAAAATTATACAAAATGAAAATATAGAAAAAACTGACTTAATAATATTTAGATATGAAATGAGAATGAAGGACTAGGATAGTAAAAGTAGATATAACATATAAGGGTAAATTAGAAGGGTAGTATATATGTAGCTAATATTTAAAAAAACAAAAAAACTTTCATTTAATATATGAATATATATATACACACATATATGCATACTTACCTCTACATATACACATATATAAAAAAAAAAATATATATATATATGCATATATACATGAATATACATATATATATATATATGCATATATACATGAATATACATATATATATATATATATATATATATATATATATATATATATATATATATACACACACAGATATAGGTGAAAGACTATCCTGGGCATTGGCAGATAACTAAAGCTAGTGTGTATATATATATATATATATATATATATATATATATATATATATACTAGCTATACTTATCTGCCAATGCCCAGGATACCCTAAAGTCTTTTACATTTTTATTTTAGTTATTTGAACATTTGTTTAAGCTTATACAGAAAAATAAATACAATTCTTAAATTTAAATATGAGTTATCCTCATTGCTGGTTGTTGAGATTTTTTTCTATCATTAATGAAAAATATTATCATTCTGCTACTTGTGATGGTCAGGTATATATATATATATATATATATATATATATATATATATATATATATATATATATATATATATATATATATATATAAATCAACTGGAGTAAAATAAGCAATTATATTTCCAATAACATGGTGTAACAATCAATGGCGTAGCTACAGTAAATGCCACCCGGGGCGGTCCACTCAAATGTCATCCCACTGAATCCCACTTCACTCTATGATAAGGTGGGCGCACCCCATGTAAACAGAATTTTTGTAAAATATTAAATGGTTCTTCTGCTCGGTTAATGTCAGTGCGTTACTTAAGGAATACGATTAATTAAACCGCAGAAGTACCAGTTTCAAAGCTACACAAGTTCTATAATTGAATACCCCTCCCAAAAAAGAACGAAAAACATAATAGTATTCTTTTTTAAATCGCTCGTGGAAACTTACTGACAGCATTATTAGAGTCCTTAATTTTGGGATAAAAAAAATGAACGAATCTCTTAGTAAAATAAAAGTTGTTTCTCTCAGAACAACGATAAATTGTAAAACAACGCCAGTGTATATAATGACGGGTACTTAGTAAACGGAAGAAAAATAAATTAATTGTTTTTATGGAGAAAAGGGGGCGTTAAAACGCAGTCGCAGAGAAACGCCGAAAAAGGAAAAAAAGGAATAATCGGTTAGTAAATAAAATTGGAAAATATGGTTTGAAAACAAAAAGACACGTAGCAGCCGATCTGCCTAATCAACTCACAAAACCAAGCGAACAAAAAAAAATGGAAGAGGATCAAATGATAATAGTAAATGAATGGGTGGAAAAACAAAATTATGAAGAATAGAAAAAATAATACACTTAAAAAAAGAATAGAAAAGACACTTAAAAAAGAATAGAAACAAAAAACACTTAAAAAAGAATAGAAAAATAAGACACTTAAAAAAGAATAGAAAAATAAGACACTTAAAAAAGAATAGCAAAATAAGTAACTTAAAAAAGAATAGAAAAATAAGACATTAAAAAAGAATAGAAAAATAAGACACTTAAAAAAGAATAGAAAAATAAGTAACTTAAAAAAGAATAGAAAAATAAGACATTAAAAAAGAATAGAAAAATAAGTCACTTAAAAAAGAATAGAAAAATAAGACACTTAAAAAAGAATAGAAAAATAAGACATTAAAAAAGAATAGAAAAATAAGTCACTTAAAAAAGAATAGAAAAATAAGACACTTAAAAAAGAATAGAAAAATAAGACATTAAAAAAGAATAGAAAAATAAGTCACTTAAAAAAGAATAGAAAAATAAGACACTTAAAAAAGAATAGAAAAATAAGACATTAAAAAAGAATAGAAAAACAAGTCACTTAAAAAAGAAGAGAAAAATAAGACACTTAAAAAAAGAATAGAAAATAAGACACTTAAAAAAAAATCGCAAATAAGACACTAAAAAAGAATAGAAAAATAAGACACTTAAAAAAAGATTAGAAAAAAAAGGACACTTAAAAAAAGAATAAAAAATAAGACACTTAAAACAGAATAGAAAAATAAGACACTTAAAAAAGAATAGAAAAATAAGACACTTAAAAGAAGAATAGAAAAATAAGACACTTAAAAAAGAATAGAAAAAGAGGACACTTAAAAAGAATAGAAAAATAAGAAACTTAAAAAAAGATTAGAAAAATAAGACACTTAAAAAAGAATAGAAAAATGAGACACTTAAAAACAGATTAGAAAAATAAGACACTTTAAAAAGAATAGAAAAATAAGACACTTAAAAAAAGAATAGAAAAATAAGACACTTTAAAAAGAATAGAAAAATAAGACACTTAAAAAAAGAATAGAAAAATAAGACACTTTAAAAAGAATAGAAAAATAAGACCCTTAAAAAAAGAATAGAAAAACTAGACACTTAAAAACAGATTAGAAAAATAAGACACTTAAAAAGAATAGAAAAATAAGAAACTTACAAAAAGAATAGAAAAATAAAACACTTAAAAAAAGATAAGAAAAATAAGACACGTAAAAAAGAAACGAAAATAAGACACCAAAAACAGAATAGAAAAATAAGACACTTAAAGAAAGATTAGAACAATAAGACACTTAAAAAAGAATAGAAAAATAAAACACTTAAAAAATGAATAGTAAAAAAAAGACACTTAAAAAAGATTAGAAAAATAAGACACTTAAAAACAGATAAGAATAATAAGACACTTAAAAACAGATTAGAACAATAAGACACTTAAAAAACGAATAGAAAAATAAAACACTTAAAATAAAATTAGAAAAAATAAGACACTTAAAAAAAGATTAGAAAAATAAGACACTTAAAAAAGAATAGAAAAATAAGACACTTAAAAAAGAATAGAAAAATAAAACACTTAAAAAAAGAAAAGAAAACTAAGAAACTTAAAAAAAGAATAGAAAAATAAGACTCTTCAAAAGAATAGAAAACTAAGACACTTAAAAACAGATTAGAAAATAATAAGACAATCAAAAAAAGAATAGAAAAATAAGACACTTAAAAAAGAATAGAAAAATAAGACACTTAAAAAAGATTAGAAAAATAAGACACTTAAAAAAGATTAGAAAAATAAGAAACTTAAAAAAATGAGAAAAATAAGACACTTAAAAAAGAATAGAAAAATAAGACACTTAAAAAAAAGAAAAGAAAAATAAGATACTTCAAACAAGAATAAAAAAAATATGACAGGTAAAAAAAGAATAGAAAAATAAGACACTTAAAAAAAGAATAGAAAAATAAGACACTTCATAGAAGAATAGAAAAATAAGACACTTAAAAAAAGAATAGAAAAATAAGACACTTTAAAAAGAATAGAAAAATAAGACCCTTCAAACAGGAATAACAAAAATATGATACGTAAAAAAAGAATAGAAAAAAAGACACTTAATAGAAGAATAGAAAAGTAAAACACTTAAAAAAGAATAGAAAAGTAAAACACTTAAAAAAAAGAAAAGAAAAATAAGACACTTAAAAAAAAAGAATAGAAAAATAAGACACTTCAAACCAGAATAAAAAAAACTGACACGTAAAAAAAGAATAGAAAAATAAGACACATAAAAAATAGAAAAAAAAGACGCTTAAAACAGAATAGAAAAATAAGACACTTAAAAACAGATTAGAAAAATAAGACACTTCAAACAAGAATAAAAAAAATATAACAGGTAAAAAAAGAATAGAAAAATAAGAACCATAAAAAAATAGAAAACTAAGACGCTTGAAAAAGAATAGAAACAGAAGACACTAAAAAAAAGAATAGAAAAATAAGACACTTAAAAACATATTAGAAAAAAATAAGACACTTAAAAAAGATTAGAAAAATAAGACACTTAAAAAAAGAATAGAAAAAAAAGACACGTAAAATAAGAATAGAAAAATAAGACACTTAAAAAAGAATAGAAAAATAAGACACTTAAAAAAGAATAGAAAAGTAAGACACTTAAAGACAGATTAGAAAAAGATAAGACACTTAAAAAAGATTAGAAACATAAGACACTTAAAAAAAGAATAGAAAAATAAGACACTTAAAAAAAGAATAGAAAACTAAGACACTTAAAAACAGATAAGTAAAAATAAGACACTTAAAAAAGAATAGAAAAATAAGACGCTTAAAAAAGAATAGAAAATAAGACACTTAAAAAAGAATAGAAAATAAGACACTTAAAAAAGAATAGAAAATAGGACACTTAAAAAAGATTAGAAAAATAAGACCCTTAAAAAAAGAATAGAAAAATAAGACACTTAAAAAAAGAATAGAAAAATAAGACCCTTAAAAAAAGAATAGAAAAATTAGACACTTAAAAAAAGATTAGAAAAATTAGACAATTAAAAAAAGATTAGAAAAATAAGACACTTAAAAAAGATTAGAACAATAAGACACTTAACAAAAATAAGAAAAATAAGACACTTAAAAAAGAATACAAAAATAAGACACTTAAAAAAATAATAGAAAAATAAGACACTTAAGGAATAGAAAAATAAGACACTTAAAAAAGAAGATAAAAATAAGACACTTAAAAAAGAAGAGAAAAATAAGACACTTAAAAGAAGAATTGAAAAATTAGATACTTAAAACAAGTATAGAAAAATAAGACACTTAAACAAGAAGAGAAAAATAAGACACTTAAAAAAAGAATAGAAAAATATTACACGTAAAAAAAGAATAGAAAAATAAGACACTTTAAAAAAGAATAGAAAAATAAGACACTTAAAAAAGATTAGAAAAATAAGACACTTAAAAAGAATAGAAAAATAAGACACTTAAAAAAGAAGAGAAAAATAAGACACTTAAAAAAAGAACCGAAAATAAGACACTAAAAACAAGAATAGAAAAATAAGACACTTAAAAAAAGAATAGAAAAATAAGACACTTAAAAAAGAATAGAAAAATAAGACACTTAAAAAAGATTAGAAAAATAAGACGCTTTAAAAAGAATAGAAAAATAAGACGCTTAAAAAAGATTAGAAAAAATGAGACACTTAAAAAAGATTAGAAAAATAAGACACTTAAAAAAGAATAGAAAAAAGGACACTTAAAAAAAGAGTAAAAAAATAAGACACTTAAAAAAGAATAGAAAAATAAGACACTTAAAAAAGAATAGAAAAATAAGACACTTATATTTTTCTATTCTTCTTTTAAGTGTCTGATTTTTCTATTCTTTTTTTAAGTGTCTTATTTTTCTATTCTTTTTTTAAGTGTCTTATTTTTCTAATCTTTTTTAAATGTCTTATTTTTTTCTAATCTGTTTTCAAGTGTCTTATTTTTCTATTCTTTTTTTAAGTGTCTTATTTTTATATTCTTTTTTAAGCATCTTATTTTTCTATTTTTTTATGTGTCTTATTTTTCTTTTCTTTTTTTACGTGTCATATTTTTTTTATTCTTGTTTGAAGTGTCTTATTTTTCTAATCTGTTTTTAAGTGTCTTATTTTTCTATTCTGTTTTAAGCGTCTGATTTTTCTATTTTTTATGTGTCTTATTTTTCTATTTGTTTTTTACATGTCATATTTTTTCATTCTTGTTTGAAGTGTCTTTTTTTTTCTATTGTTTTTTAAGTGTCTTATTTTTCTAATCTTTTTTTAAGTGTCCTTTTTTCTATTCTTTTTAAAGTGTCTTATTTTTCTAATCTTTTTTTAAGTGTCCTTTTTTCTATTCTTTTTTAAGTGTCTTATTTTTTTATTCTTGTTTTTAGTGTCTTATTTTCGGTTCTTTTTTTAAGTGTCTTATTTTTCTCTTCATTTTTAAGTGTCTTATTTTTCTAATCTTTTTTTAAGTGTCTTATTTTTCTATTCTTTTTTAAGTGTCTTATTTTTCTAATCTTTTTTTAAGTGTCTAATTTTTCGATTCTTTTTTAAGTGTCTTATTTTTCTATTCTTTTTTTCGTGTCATATTTTTCTATTCTTTTTTAAGTGTCTTATTTTTCTATTCTTTTTTTCGTGTCTTATTTTTCTATTCTTTTTTTAAGTGTCTTATTTTTCTATTCTTTTTTTCGTGTCATATTTTTCTATTCTTTTTTAAGTGTCTTATTTTTCTATTCTTTTTTTCGTGTCATATTTTTCTATTCTTTTTTTAAGTGTCTTTTTTTTCTATTCTTTTTTTAAGTGTCTTATTTTTCTAATCTTTTTTTAAGTGTCTAATTTTTCTATTCTTTTTTAAGTGTCTTATTTTTCTATTCTTTTTTTCGTGTCATATTTTTCTATTCTTTTTTTAAGTGTCTTATTTTTCTCTTCTTTTTTAAGTGTCTTATTTTTCTATACTTCTTTTAAGTGTCTAATTTTTCAATTCTTCTTTTAAGTGTCTTATTTTTCTCTTCTTTTTTAGTGTCTTATTTTTCTCTTCTTTTTTAAGTGTCTTATTTTTCTCTTCTTTTTGTAAGTGTCTGATTTTTTCTAATCTTTTTTAAGTGTCTTATTTTTCTATTCTTTTTTTAAGTGTCTTATTTTTCTATTCTTTTTTTAAGTGTCTTATTTTTGTATTCTTTTTTAAGTGTCTTATTTTTCTTATTTTTGTTAAGTGTCTTATTGTTCTAATCTTTTTTTAAGTGTCTTATTTTTCTATTCTTTGTTAAGTGTCTTATTTTTCTATTCTTTTTTTAAGTGTCTTATTTTTAGAAAAATAAGACACTAAAAACAGAATAGAAAAATATGACACTAAAAACAGAATAGAAAAATAAGACACTAAAACAGAATAGAAAAATAAAACACTTAAAAAAGAATAGAAAAATAAGACACTTAAAAAAGAATAGAAAATTAAGACACTTAAAAAAAGAATAGAAAAATAAGACACTTTAAAAAAGAATAGAAAAATAAGACACTTAAAAAAAGAATAGAAAAATAAGACACTTAAAAAAAGAATAGAAAAAAAAAGAAACTGTGAGTTAACGATTGTTTTGCTTTATATTTAAATCTACACTAGGATAAACAGCTTTATTACGGCAATTTTTCCGACCCTTCACGATCCTTGCAGCAAAAGAAAATTTGCCAACCACCCTACCCTCTATATTTTTAAAATAAAAACTAAACAAACAAAACCTAAACATTGCCATCGGTAAAAAAATTAATAACAATAAAAAAATTTATAACAATGCCCCGTCCCCCCACAAAAAGAAAACAACAATGGCCCCCAAACAACAATGAATAAAAAAAAATTCATTAAAAGGTTTCATAAAAAGACATCTACAGTTTTTTTTTTTCATATTTTGTTTTACTTAGTTTTCGTTTTCTTGTGGTGTTTTTAATATTTTCTCTTTAAGATATATTAGCAAATATTTTTCGTGAAAATCGCGGTAACAAAACTAAGTACAAAAAACCTTTATACTATTTTTACAGTTTTGTTTCATCATATCGAATTTGAAATAGACATGTGTAAAAGAAAAAGAAATTTTTGTTTCTTCCATTTTTCATTCTAATTCGTAGTTGTATTTATATATTTGTAGTTTTATTTATATATTTTAGTTGTATTTATATATTTTAGTTGTATTTATATAATTATATTTATATATATAAAAAAAAAAACGAAATATAGAATAGTGTTACAAAGCGGAGCCAAAAGAAATCCCAGTAAATATTTTATTAAAGATTGGAGCATTAAATAAAACGCTTGTACTTTGATCTTGAAAAGCAAATATTCACTTTTAGAGCATTAAAAAAATGCAAAAAAAAAACGGCAATTCACAAAAGGATGTACCTTCGATAGTATAGTCCTACAATGAATGTTTCCTTGTTTTCCTTGTGGCAAACTGGTCAATGACATTGTCAAAATTTATTGTAAGTTCGTTTTCAATGGACAGAACAGCTAGATCCAACAGTCTTGACTGGCTCATGGTTGACAGGTTTCATTTTGGAGAAACTTCTTTCACACGATGCCACAGAAACACATATTTTCAGAAGGAATTTTAGAGCGAGCGTAAGATATGGTAATCACTTAAAGTCCCACTTGATGAAAACTAAGAATTGCAGTACAGTCCAGTGCTTGGCTTCTTCCAAGTTTATTTCAACTTAAATGTGAAATTTCTAGACAAAGTTCTTCGTCAGATAGCTCATCATACACAGATTTGAGCTTGGCAACAGACAACTGTATTTCTTCCTCGCCGGCAAAAAAAATATGATCTGGCTGAACGGTAGAAAAAATGTTAAAAAATGTCATTTACTGCCTGTACTCTGGTATTCAACTCGATAGGGAAACGGTCCAGATACTCTACCGTTGCTTTCCCAGTCTCCTGCTGAAATGACAATCCAGCATCTCTTGCCTCCTCTCCTGGCATTCTGTTCTTTCTTCTGATTCTCCTCTCTGTAGAGATATCAAGTTCTTGATTATCCTCTCTGTAGAGATATCAAGTTCTTAACATTTTGCAAGTGCTTGCTGGACGGCATTGTCAACAACATTCATACACTGCTTTTCCAAAAACATCCTGAGAGCCCTTAGTTTGGTAGCAACCATGTCCAGAGTAATACCTGGTGTTTGCATGTACTTCTGAACTACATTTACTTCTTGTAAAACGACACACCAGAATAACAAAAAAGCAATGACATCACAGAGAGATTCAATAACTTTCACAAACTGGTTAAACTTGTTTCATCGGCTTAACTGCATCCGCATGTGCACTCCAGCGAGTTGAGAATATCTTCACTGTAAGACCTGTGTACTTTACGAACACATCCCAGTGATTGGTCGACAGAGCGTAAACAGTGCACAACATCTCAAGACTTCCAAAAAATGTTACACAAGGGGGATTGTTAGAAAACGTTTCCCACAAAGGTTCAAAGAATGATTAGAAAAAGGTACAAAAACGGCCCTTGGATTAATGTCCTGGATCTATGGATCTATGCTTGTACACACACACACACACACACACACACACACACACACACACTATATATATATATATATATATATATATATATATATATATATATATATATATATATTACTTTAATGAACACCGCTCAGGGATAAGGTTTAGTCTCAGGTAAATGGTGAAACAAAAACCAGTCGTGGTAGAACTTGGGTAGAACCATACTATATATGTGGGCTACTCAATATGAATTTATTTACATCAGACTTGAATTAAATTGATTTTCAATTCATGAAACACATTTTGACTGTCTTTAAAATAGTTTTAAAAGTATACACTTTGATGAAAATTGGCTAATCAGAATCAAATTTTCATATGTCAGCGTAAACGCTATTTACATCTAACTTTTAAATTTTGAATTAGTTATTAATTTCTTATTTAATATTTTCTCTCCTGTTTTTTCTAGCTTCATAGATCCTTAAAATGCTTTGACTCTGTATTTACAAGTGTTTTTCAATGTGTATGGCTTTTACCAAGGTTGTAGGCAGGTCAAGTATCATCACTGGACTGTGCACCTTGCTTCCTTTACTCAAGCACATCCATCTCTTATTCTAGTGCTGACATAATCCTTTCAAGTGGAAGCCATATATATATATATATATATATATATATATATATATATATATATATATGATGATTGCAACGTCTTGTCAGACGAGTGCCACTCCCTCAGACATTTAAAATCCAGGAGCCCAAATGTCCGAGGGAGTATCTATACAAATATGATGTTACAGAGTCTTAGCTTTGTACGACAGCTAAGTCTCTCTCTCGGTTCAAAATGTTGAAATCCAGCAACAAGCAAGAGCAAGATAGCCAGCAACAAATTAAACTGCAGACCAGCTTAATGCGGGTACAGGTCTTCCGCTTTATGGTTTTTTAAATCAGAGATTTGCTTCTCCTAGAAAGGTTGCCTTCACCACGGCTTACGGGAGCCCTCTCTACCCCAATACACATATACACACACACAAATATACACAATATATATATATATATATATATATATATATATATATATATATATATATATATATATGTATACACACATACACAACAGTATAGTTACATTCCAAGATCAAAATATTTTTCATGCAAAATAGTTCCTCCATCATGTTAAAATTTTGGTACATTTTTTACAGATCCGTTTCATTATGTAAAAACAATCAGATATTATTATGTCAATACCGCCTCTTGTCATGTATATATATTCTTCAGAAAGATTAGAAATTCTATGCTTGGATGGAAAAAGATGAACGTAATGTTGCAAGAAGAAAAAAATTATACGTTGAGCTTCTACAAAAAACGGATTGGTATACGCAAAGTGAAAAATATAACTGAAAACATTTTACCAAAAGAACAAATACATACATACATACATATATATATATATATATATATATATATATATATATATATATATATATATATATATATATATATAGTAACGTCCAAAAGTTAAGGAATGGTCGATAAGTTGTTTTTTTTTGAATGACTTCTAACTTTATCTATGAAAATGGAAAAACAATTTTTTGGTGAATTTTCCAATGTTTATTAATGGTAGTTAAATAACAAATAATTTTTTGATTTTTGATTTTGAATACATATTAATTTTTTACATATAAATAAACTTAATTAAATTACAGGCGTCCAATAGTAAAGGAACGCAGAAAATTAATACAAACTTTAACAATTTTGATAACAACTTAACAAAATGTCGACTCCGAATATTTGAAACCAGCTATCTATACAAGAAAAACAGCTTATTTGTGACCATTATGATGAAAAAAGTCCATAGGGGAGATTGCTAAAATACTGAAAAGGTCTAAAAGCGTTGTTTTTTGGGTTATTGAAAATAGAAAAAATGTTTACCATTGACTGAAAAGAAAAAATCGGGCCGACCCCGAATAACAACTAAGAGAGAGGATAGAAAAATCACTCAATCATCTCGTTCTGATCGCTTTAAAACAGCGGCTTCGATATCCAGGGATTTTATATCCGAAACTTGACAAAAATTTTTCCGACAAACGATCTCACAAAGATTAAATGAAGTTGGATTATTTACAAGATGTCCATGCTCAAAGCCTTTAACTTCTATTAAAAATACAAAGGCTAAATTGTTATTTGCCGAAAAACATTTGTTTTGGGGGGAAAAAATGGGAAAAGATTCATTTTAGTGATGAATCTAAATTCAATCTTTTCGGATCAGACAAAAGACCACATGTCAGAAGCAAAAAAAGGAGAAAGACTGTCCCCTAAATGCGTTAAAAGTGCAGTAAAATTTGGAGGGGGCAGTATAATGGTATGGGGCATGATATCTTCAAAAGGAACTGACCCCTTGTCAGGATTCATGGAAAAGTAAATACCCAAATGTACAGAGAATTGATTAGAGAACATGTGGTTCCTAATCTTTCTGATTCTGATATCCTTATGCAAGACAACACACTGTGCCATAAAGCAAAAGTAGTTTTTAGAAGAGCTAAATAAATCCAATATTTGCATTATGGATTGGCCAGCTCAGAGTCTCGAACTGAATCGAATTCAAAATGTTAAAAAATTATTGGTGATAAGATCACATTGAAAATTCAAAAAAATCTTGATGTTTTATGCATTAATAATTTCCCATGTTCCTTAACTTTTGGACGCTTGTAATTTAATTAAATTTATTTATATGTAAAAAAAAATAATATGTATTCAAAATAAAAAAAACAAACTTATCATTTATTCAACAACCATTACTAAACATTGGAAACTTCACACAAAATTTCTTTTCCTTCTACATAGATAAAGTCAGAAGTCATTCAAAAATAATGATCGACCATTTCTTAACTTTTGGACACTACTGTATATAATTTAAATATTTATTTATTTAAATATTTTCTACGTGCATAAAATTAAGTTATCTATATATGCACGTAGAAAATATTTAAATAAATAATAAATTAATTACAAATATTACGTCCCAAAAATGTGGGGCCGACTACAATATAAACAACGGGCAGATAACCTCTCCCTTTAAAGCACTCAGGGAGTAAAAAAAAACACCACAGTATCGTTTATAAAAAGAAAATAAATAAACAATCTTATCTATATATATATATATATATATATATATATATATATATATATATATATGTATACACGAGTAAACAGTTAATAAAACATGTTAAAAAACACTTTGAAATGAGTTAAAAACATATTTAATCTGAAAAGGAAAAACTAGATAAGTGGATAGTCCTTAATCCGCGGAGTTTCAAAGAAATACTTCCTTCTCATCAGAGGGTAGGAATTAGCAAAATGCGAGATCGGATTTTGCATACAAAAGTATTTGATGAAACTGCAAGTAAGTCAAAGATCTTATTTGATAACAAAAAGTGTAGCAGAGGGAATATGGTGAAGAAAAAGGTGATTACACGGATAGTCTGGTGAAAGGTAAATAATTCAATGACGGTAAAATCCAAAAATATAACTCCAAAAAAGTTAATTGAATTTCCATTTGCACAAGTAAAATCCAAGGAAATCACGTAATTGGAAGATGGTCCAAAATAATCCAAAAGGCCGAAATCCATGGAATAATTTACAAATATGTACAAAGGAAAAGTGGGAAAATTCCAATAATATTAATAAAAGAAATATAAGATATGCTTTTCACACGGCTACCGAGGCATTTTTATTTTATATATATATATATATATATATATATATATATATATATATATATATATATATATATATATATATTTGAATTAAAGTCGGTCAATTTAGCTCTTATGCATAGATCATCGTATTAACGATTAGATCACTGTCTGACTGACGTAAATGAACATTTAAAATTAAGATGTTTAAATTCAATGTTATTTCACGCGGTTAATCATAGCTGAATTGATTAGGTCTTCGCTAATCAAGCCAGAGATGTCTCGTGTTGCGGGGTTCGAATCGTTCGACTGGTATTAATCGTGACACCCTGCACTGAAGATTCCAGAAAGGATGAAACACTAGTGTCTGTAGGTATTTAATTATTATAGCAAAAAATAATTATATATATATATATATATATATATATATATATATATATATATATATATATATTACCGTTTCATCTATTTAGTTACATATGTTTCTGTCACTGAATCATATAAACGATCCAGCAACTTCGTTAGACTAGAATAGAAGAGGTAATAAAATAAAAATATATGTTTGCTCTGCAATAGTATTGAGCACCGTCTTCCATTATATATATATATATATATATATATATATATATATATATATATATATATATATACACACACACAGATATATATGTATATTAATATATATATATACACACACATATATACCTGTGTATATATATATCTGTATATATATATATACATACATAGACAGATATATATACACAGATATATATATGTATATTAATACATTAATATATATATATATACATATATACAGATATATAGATATATATACGTATATTATTCAATTACAAAATATTGCACAATATAAATATTTACTTGATTTAAAAAGTTTTTTAATTTTTTTTGTATAGTTTTAAAGGTTAACAACTTCAAAAACTATATATGTATATATATATATATATACACACACACATTTTTTTTGTATATAATACATTTTATAAATTACTAATATAATTTTGGATGTCCTTTATTCTGGTTAATTTTAAACGATTCAAAAGCATCAGGATAACGAACAATTGCTTTATTTAACTGTTTAAATATTTTAGTTTTATTCCCGCCTTTTTTATCATCCTTATCACTAAACTAGAAACTGGTGGTATAAAATCTGTTAATTTTAAAGTAACGCGAGCTATTCTCAAAAACTCTGACATAATGGTTCTATAAAACATAAAAACAGGGCAGGTACTATCTTTGTATGTCATGCAAACTATTTGAAAAGGGAAAGAGTTTCTTTTATCAAATATTTTATAAAGAAAAATCCCATCCTATATATATATATATATATATATATATAACTGGTTGTCAAACCCTCTACAACAATTATATATATATATATATATATATATATATATATATATATATATATATATATATATATATATATATAAGTTTTGGGATTCGGTTTAAATTCAAGCTACTGCACCCAACTAATATGGATTTTTTTTTTTTTTTTAAATCGCTACTTTATAATATATAAAAATCGATAGAACATTAACTCTATAATAATATATACAAAATCTGCAAGAATTAAAATATCATATTTAAGCGTATTGTACGACCTGGCTACGCCTGGCATCCCTGCTAGCTTACATAAAAACTTTTGCAGTTTTAACAAAAGAGCTACAATAATATCAGAGCGTCTCCATTTATGCTGAACATCTACAGAAAGCCAACGTCAATATATTACATATATATGAATCACTCCCCTGTGGAATTTCTACGTCCCACTAGTTATAACTAATATTTAAGTATTGTTGTTATTATTAATATTTAATTATTATATATTTATTATTATTTAATAACATTAATAATATTTATTATTATTTATTTTAATATATTAACAATATTTATAATTATTTATATTAATATTTAAATATTGTGGAATTTACTTACTAATATTTAATTATATATTTATTATTATTTAATAACATTAATAATATTTATTATTATTATTATTATTATTATTATTATTTATTTTAATGTATTAACAATATTATTTATTTTAATATTTTAGTATTGGTACTATTACTTATATTTAAGTATTGTTATTATTACTAAAATATAAGTATTGTTATTATTACTAAAATATAAGTATTGTTATTATTACTAATATTATAGTATTGTTATTATTACTAATATTATAGTATTATTATTATTAATATTCAAGTATTGTTATTATTATTAATATTTAAGTATTGTTATCGTTACTAGCTTTTAAGTATTGTAATTATTAATAATATTTAAGTATTTTTATTATTACTATTATTAAAGTATTGTTATCATTACTAATATTATAGTATTGTTATTATTACTAAGTTTAGAGTGGTGTTTATATTATTAATATTAAAATATTGTTATTATTTCTAATATTTAAGTATTGTTATTATTACTAACATTTTTACTACTAATAAAAAAAGTTTTTTTACTTTGTACATTCTTTTTATTTTGGGGTTTTAGTTTTTTAAATTTATTATTATCATTACTCACTAGGAGCTTTCACACATGCTAACATCTCTCCCAACAACCTGTGATGTTCCTTGAAGTTAGATTTCCAGGACTCACCATTTCTTACAATTAATATTTGCCAATCAGTTTGCATTATTGCAATAGCTGTTTACCACCTATTTCTTGATTTGGTTATTGCTTCCTGTCCTCCATGGTCCTCCTCACTTATTTAGTGTGGTGCAAGAAAAAAAAAAGGAAGATACAATTAACTTACAATTCTACATTTAACTTTTCATGATTGCATGTGGTGTTTTTTTTTTTTTATGTTTTACTTCTGTAGCAGTTTCTATATGTCCGGCTTGTGCTTGTAGTTCATCTGTGTTGGTCTCTTCATTCAAGGGTTTTCTGTAATATTTCAGCGGTTTTCATTATTCCTATCTCTCCCATTATTATTATTATTATTATTATTAGGAGTAGTTATAGTCTTATTATTAATTCTTTTTTGTTCTATTATCATTCTGATTATTACTATTATTGCTTCTATTACTATTATAATTATTCTATTATGCTTATCATTATTATTATTATGATTATTATTATCTTTTATTAATATTAGTATTTATATTGTTGTTTCATTTCTTAACATTATCTTTAGTATTTTTATTTTATTAGTTAATGTTATGGCTTTATTAGTATAATTATGAATATTGCTATCAGTAGTATCATTATTTGTATTTTATTTTTCTCAATATTGATAATAATCATCAAGATCATTATTATTCTTTTTATTTTTACTATTACCAATAATGCTTTTACTATAAGTAAATAATATAATAGCTGTTGGGATCAAACAAATTTATAATGCAAAGGGGAGTAACTCTTTACTTCTTTGGGCCAAGTCGCCTCCCTTTATCCGTAGTCCTAAACTTTAATTTCTTGCGATTTCTCGCGAGATGAACGACCGGAAGTGGACAGTGGAGGGAAAACAGAGTGACTTTGAAAATGGCGAGATGAATATCATTCCGGTTCATCCGTTTATCATATTTGGACTTTTAACTTCCATCTATTATGTTTGAATTGTAATTACATGGGTGTGCGTGTCTCTTAATAAACGTATATCGTTATGTAACAGTGAAATGTTTCCTTATTTGTTCGTAAGTGTTACGTTCTTTCCTTATGAGCTGCTACGTACCAAACGTGATGGCTGGACTCCGTGCGGTAAGATATTTTATAATATATTGATTAAACGCATTCCACGATATTAAAATAGCAATAGTACAATTTTTGTTAATATTGATCTTTATATTAATATTGTTGACATCATTATCATGTAGTGGTGAATGCCTCCATTCAGTCTCAAGAGATAATGGATACCCCCTGTAACCGTAACTGCACATGTAATTGTGAGGTAAGAGTTTCGCAATCTGCAACCAGACCTCTCCTGAATTGGCATTCTTGAATCCAGTAGCAAGGAGAAGTCAGGACAACTAGAAACGATGCTGAGATAAGCAGAGAGCACATACAGTCATATGGTCACTCATTTTAGTACTGACTAGTCTCAACATTGCTTAACTTTGGTGATCTAACAGAAACGGGTGTGTAAACATGATCATGCTGCACATGTAGTAGTAGTAGTAGTAGTAGTAGTAGTATTCATCATTAATTCTAGCTTGGGCTTAAGCATTGAATTTTCATAACTTACTCTGAATTCACGGGCAATGCTGGGACACGGGTAGGTTAGTTGTATGTATAATTCTCTATTGATAAACCCATCAATATCCATGTCAAAGAAAGGGTTGTGTGTCAATGTGTGCTTCGATATCATGGGTGTACAGGCTGGAACAATAAAATTGTTGCCCAAGAAAAAGAAAGCATGATTCTATTTTCATTTGATGAAAAGCAGTTTTCTTTTTTTTTTTTGCAGACCATCTACTAATTGACCAGTTGTGTACAAATCCCAAGAGCGATAGGAGCCTTCTATCATGTCTGAAAATGACACAATGTTCAATGAACGAGATCGGAGATGCACCACAGTACAACTCCTGCTCTCTACGGATCCAAGTTATGACAACAGGACCATTGCCAGCATTCTCAAAATGCAAACCCGGATGGTTCAACGCTTGAGGACACAGCTCAATAAAGTTTTTAGCCATAAATATGGTCTTTAATGTGGTTTCAAGTGAGGGCCACATCATGCCATCTCACATTTTTGTAGTTGGCTTGAAAGTCAACACCTGGATGTGCTGAAGAGTGTGGTGATCCTCTGGTGCAATCAGGTGGCCTCTGACAGACTCTGGGTATGACAGCAGGACTTTATGCCAACCCATGTCCAAAGAGACACCTGCTTGGCTTTAGAAGGAGTACTATAATTTTGGACCCTTCTCTCACTGCCCCCTCCCCTGACCTAAACACACTGGACTACTTTGTTTGGTCATACATGGAGAACATCACCAACATGAGCTCTCACAACACTAAAGCCAGCCTGATCGCCACCATTTGCTAAGTATTTGCCGAGCTCCTGCCAGCGCTTGTGGAAAAGGCATGCTTCCAGTTCCAGACCCATATTGAGGCGGTGATTGGAGTTGAAGGCGGCTACATGTAATAGATGTCAGCTCTACTACATAATCAAGTTACCTGAATTGATTTTTTCAATAAAAGTTTTAAAATAAAGCTGTAGTGTTGTTTTCTTTAGGGCACCAAATTTATTGTTCCACCTTATATATTAAGTTTATGTAACATAGAGCGTATCAATTGCATCAAAGCACACATGGGTGTGACGTGTAAAAATACACAAATACACATATGAGCATGAGATGGTTCTTTCAAAAGGGCCGCTAACTTCAGTCCACAAAACGTATGTGTAATTGAAAGAACACAGTTCAACAGTGAACATTCTTTAAATAACATGAAACAGTCATACCTATTTTACAATTGCAAATATAGCTTCATTTAAATTAATTGACACTATGGCGATCTGGGTCGCAATGCCAATTTCTCGTATTACATCTTTTTATAACTATCTGAAAATACATGTGCAAGCTTCCATATTGGCCAAGTTAACATAATCAATTTTTCATTAACATAGGGCCCCAATCTGCTATATACAATGCCGCCAAAAACAAAGCCAGCACTTGTCATTTTTTCAAAAAACCGCAAATTTAAGCTAAATTGAATGTAACTGTTTAAACAACCTATACCTCATTTGATTCGCCTTTTATTTCTCTATAATTTTACCTGTTCATATTTGACTTTTAATTTAAGTATCGTAGTGTTCACGGCGATTAAAAGTCTTCTCGATTTGATGTTAATTTTTTTAAAAATTAACTTCAAATCGAGAAGACAGAAAGAAACTCTACACTAATTATTTAAATGTAACTTTAGGACATTAATGCAACACAAATACAACTGGAACACAATAAACTAGCTAATATTTAGTAGCATAGCCTTTCTGCAATTTGATAGTCTGCAAATTTTGGGGCATTCTCTTGAATTAGTCTGCGACAATACTCCAGCAAAAAAGCACCCCATTTCTATTTAATTTTTATTCAAAGTTCTTCCAAATTTGAAATTTTATCATTGCTTAGCTGTTGCTTGATGTAATGCCAATCATTTTCGATAGGATTGAGGACTGGAGATTATGCAGGCCAATCCAAATACGGAATATCATGCTCTTCAAGGAACCTCTTGACATTACCAGTTGTTTGAATGGAAGCATTATCCTGCATGGTGATGGGGTTATTAACCAAATTCTGACTAAAGTAGGGTAGAAAATGGTCAGTGAACATATTAATGTACTTGGTCAAATTAATTCGACCTTGTGACATGTAGACCCTGGATCATTGGTACTAATAATGCCCCACACTAAAATTGAACCTCCACTGCCTTGCAGCGTTGAAACTGTGCACCTAGGATTGAATTCTTATTCCTTCTTTTGATGGCCATACTGCGTATAATCACTGCCTAGCCTATTGAACTTGCTTTCGTCACTAAAAATCACTTGTGATCAATATGAAGAGTTATGATCTTCATTACATCTGACAAAGTCCAGACGGTGTTTTTTGTTCTTTACAAAAGTCATTGGATTGCGTTTTGGAACACAGCCTCACAAATTAAATCGTTTCAATCTGTTCTTAACTGTAGAAAGAGAGCACTTTTTAACAAGATTACACTGTTATTGGATTTGGGGAGCTATTTCATATCTGTTTCTGAGGTCAGGAGTCTTGATAGCATTGTCTAGGGGCACCATAAACATTGCTAGTGTTTTGGTGCTTTTGCACAGTCATTTGTACCATTTTCTCATCACATTTCAATCTGCAGCCAATTTATCGATTGGATAAACCAGAAAGGTAGAGATTAATGAGTTCCTGACTATCACTAAGAGAGACTCAAGGTATATGGACTAAATGTTATGTTGTATAACCTAGAAACAACAACAATTACAATTAGAGATGCTAAAAAGAGGCTATTTTACAATTAGAAATACTAAAAGGTGGATATTTAAGCTGGTTTTAAGCTCATTGGGGGCTTTGGAGTTTCTTTTTGCCTTCTCGATTTGAAGCTAATTTTTTAATTTGACGTAAACACTAGGATACTTCAATTAAAAGTCAAATATAAAAAATTTAAATTATAGAGCAATAAAAAGTGAATCAAATGAGGTATAGGTTGTTAAAACAGTTACATTCAATTTAGCTTAAATTTGCTGTTTTTGAAAAACTGACACGTGCAGACTTTCTTTTTGGAAGTACTGTATATATATATATATATATATATTTATATATATACCCACACACATATATATATTCATACATATACACACACATATATATATATATATATATATATATATATATATATATATATATATATATATATATATATATATATACACATATATATATATATATATACACACACATACATATATTCATACATACACACACACACACACACATATATATATACATACACACACACATACATATATTCATACATATACACATATGTGCATATATATATACATATATATATATGTATATATATATATATATATATATATATATATACATGCGAGATATACATACATACATGTATACACATACATATACAGGGTGGAATGATAAATTTGTTGCCCTAAAGAAAACAATGCTGCAACTTTATTTTCAAACTTTTAATGAAAAAATCAATTCAGATAACTTGATTGTGTTGAGCTGACATTGGAAATTGGCTTACAATAAGGGAACGGCTCATCAAGAACTTGTTTACATTGGACTTGAAGACAACCATATTGTAGTTAGCTGGAAAGCAAGCAAACGGAACAGAATTCCACATGTGTGCAGTTCTAAGAAAGAAACTTTGTTCATGGAATTTTAGGTTTAGGCACAGATAAAAAGTGGTAGAAAATTATTGATAGTGTTTTCAGCTAGATGAGTGTTTCTCATGAAAGTTTGGTGAGGGGGAACTATAGATTGGAGCTCAGACCAGCATTTGCCATGAAAATAATGATAGAGCAGAGACAGGCTTGCAACGTCTCTTCTATGAGAAAGAGGTTGCAGAGAAGAGAAAAGGCCATCTTCTACAAGGCTACAAAGTCTATTTTGAACTGTGCCAAGGCAGGATAAGTCTTTCTCGCAGCTCCTGCCCAGATGTGGCAACAATACTCCATCCTTGGACGTACCTGGCTCTCATATAGACAGAGAACTGCATCAGCAGTAAGATATCTACTCGATCGATAGAAGGATCCCATCAGTTTTCCAGCGACTTTGGCAACATGTTTTCCTGGTCCTTTACCCCCTCCCCCCGTTCCTTTTCACATAAAATAAGTCAGTATCATTTCTCTGGCATAGAGTGTACTGCATAGTCATTAGTTTCCTAGTCTTCTGGTCAAGATGCTTAATTTTATCTTTAGTCCAGTCTATGAATGTTCCAGCATATCTAATTAGCAATACTGTATAGGTATTTATTCCTTTAATTAGATTTCTACTATATAGTTTTGTTTCTAGGAGTTTTCTTGTGCTTTTCAGGTATTCCTTTACAATTTTCTCTTTCATTTCTGTAGATCTCATGGTGCCTGATTCCAGAAGTCCCACGTATTTGTAAATATTATTATTATTGTTTGCACTCACTAGGAATTCTCACACAAGTAATCATAAGTGATTACTAACTGAAAACAAATGGTGGTGTTCCCTGGAGTCTGGGTGACAACAAATCTCCCTAGATTTTTAGTGCTCTCTACCTCTTTCAATAACTTTGCAACAGCCGCTTGCCATTGACTTAAATTATTTAATCACAAAGATAAGGAATAAAAAAACCCTATTTGATCACAAGTGAAAGGAAGTGTTGAACTACTTACCTATGAAAGTCATCATAATTAAGAACATCTTTTCCACCCAATCCAAAAAAATGAACAAGGAGTGTAGTATCGGAGATTTCTCTTTCCATCTGCTGTAAAATTAATTAACAAACATGTTTATTTGAAGAAAACAGTTTACAAATCAACAATATTTATGAACTAGAAAGAACAAAACATAAAATATCAACATGGAAGTTAACCATTAAACAAACAAAAAAAACAACAAGTACTTGTTCATATTGGTGATTGTTTAAAGCAACGCATTTCAGGTGAAAACATTATTATGCACTTACGTGTCATGGCTAAATGAGTATAAATGAAAAAAAAAGTACAACAAATGATCAAGTAGACGACGTGCTAAAAGCAATAAAAAAAAAAAAAAAAAAAAAAAAAAAAACAGCCACAATTACGTTCTCAGAAAACGCATTTAAACGTGACAGACCCTTAATTTAAGTCAATCGAAATCAAGAGTTATCCCTCCTTTGTTTTATTTGTCATACAGATTAGGTAGCACAACTCCCCCCCCCCTTTAAAACATACGATAAAACTCAATAATTCGATAAATTCTATTTTGACTTGTAATTATTTTTCTTTTACTGGATCATTTTTGTAATTCTTGGAATTTATACTAATTTCGTCATGACAGGTAAGTATGTAATAATGCTTTTACCTGTAATGCGTTGGTTTAGAATATCACCAATGTACACAAGCATCCAAAAACATGTAAATAATTAAATGTTCATTGATACAACTTTTTTAAAATGGCTGATAGATTTTAGTAAATTATGAAAACATTTTAGTTTTACTACACTATTTTTATTAATAGCATTCTGAGCAGAGAAAGACTAGTATTGATTCAGTGTTTTCTTCTCGACTAGTTCTTCTAACAAGACTTGAGAATTTAGTCTAGCCTTTCTGATTTACTATATGAACCTGAAATAATGTAGTAATTGTCTGTATTTTTGAACACGGTACCCCCGTAATAATAATAAAGGGTTGGGTTCGAGATTCCTAACAAACCGTTCCACAGTTCGAGACAAAACACCTGATGAAGGCCAGAGGGCAAAACGGCCGAAACGTTGTGACTATAACAACCAAGATGAGGAAGTCAGTTCGACAATCTCAACTGAGATAATGTAATTTGACAAAAAACAGAAGGCTTATAATAAATAAGTTGTTTTTTTTTCTTTAGACTTTTTTTTTTGACTTACCATAAATAAAAGGATGGCCTACACGCAAGATATAATTATCAATACGCATATAGAATATGTTGCAGAGTTTATTTACCTTGCGCATAAATAGTCTTCTTCTAAAGATAAGTAAACGATCGTAAATCACAGAATCGGCTTAGGTTGAACGACCGCCTTCACAAGAGACAAAACCACCATAACTTCTAAACGTATACCCGAAAAAAAAAAAAAAAAAATCAAAGCGGAACACTCTGCGTTCTTAACCGTAAATACAAATAGAGATTTTGTCCGTATGTCTGTCACAAAACTAATCTGCAAATATTCTCAAGCATATAAAGTATATTTGTGTGAAAGAGTAAAAAAAAAAAAAATCATCGGCCCAGTCGTTTCGGTATCCATAGAGAACGAACTCACACACAGTGACTTTTATATATAAGTAGATGTGTGTGTGTGTGTGTGTGTGTGTGTGTTAGGGTTGAGTAATTCTTTATTTTTCGCTCCATACTTTTGGAGACAGGAAACGGAAATGCTTCACGGAAGTGTATTATTATGATAAGCAACTAAACAACCACTGGTTTCTCTGTCATTTTGTGTTCTAGGATTAAACTCTGCTTGCTTAGTTCACACCGTGAATATAAATAGAGATTTTGTCCGTCTGTCTGTCACAATTTTTTTTTTAAATATAATAAGTACATTGTGGAATTTGTCTTATTTCGAAATATCAGATATCTTAACCACTTTTAGTAATGGAAAATGTTGCAATTAACAGTAAATAATAAATTCTTAGGAAATGGAGAAAATTGCAATTAAATTCCTAATAAATAAACTTGATGCCATAACCTAAAATAAAAATAAAATAATTTCTAATCTGAGCTTCTACCGACTAATCCATCTGAACTTTCTTAAAAATAAAGCTTAAAACATTACCATGACAAAGCAATTATAGCTTTTGTGTGACGTCATACTTCATTGATTAGAATTAATAAGCTAGTTTTATTAAAATTATTGCAACTTATTTGTTTGGACATTTATCACTCCCTAGATACTCCTTTAGAAAAAGAGTATTAATATGCCTAGACTATGTTAAATTAGGCTTTTAATGTTTGTAGATTATTGTAGATCCGTCTTTAGAAAAAGAGTATGAATATGCCTAGGCTATGTGAAATTAGGCTGTTAATGTTTATAGATTATTGTAAATACGTCTTTAGAAAAAGACTACGAATATGCCTAGTATATGTTAAATTAGGCTTTTAATGTTTGTAGATTATTGTAGATACGTCTTTAGAAAAAGAGTATGAATATGCCTAGGCTATGCTAAATTAGGCTTTTAATGTTTGTAGATTATTGTAGATACGTCTTTAGAATAAGAGTATGAATATGCCTAGGCTATGCTAAATTAGGCATTTAATGTTTGTAGATTATTGTAGATACGTCTTTAGAATAAGAGTATGAATATGCCTAGGCTATGCTAAATTAGGCTTTTAATGTTTATAGATTATTGTAGATACGTCTTTAGAAAAAGAGTATGAATATGCCTAGGCTATGCTAAATTAGGCATTTAATGTTTGTAGATTATTGTAGATACGTCTTTAGAATAAGAGTATGAATATGCCTAGGCTATGCTAAATTAGGCTTTTAATGTTTGTAGATTATTGTAGATACGTCTTTAGAAAAAGAGTATGAATATGCCTAGACTATGTTAAATTAGGCTTTTAATTTTTGTAGATTATTGTAGATACGTCTTTAGAAAAAGAGTTTGAATATGCCTAGACTATGTTAAATTAGGCTTTTAATGTTTGTAGATTATTGTAGATACGTCTTTAGAAAAAGAGTATGAATATGCCTAGACTATGTTAAATTAGGCTTTTAATGTTTGTAGATTATTGTAGATACGTCTTTAGAAAAAGAGTATGAATATGCCTAGACTATGTTAAATTAGGCTTTTAATGTTTGTAGATTATTGTAGATACGTCTTTAGAAAAAGAGTATGAATATGCCTAGACTATGTTAAATTAGGCTTTTAATGTTTGTAGATTATTGTAGATAGGTCTTTAGAAAAAGAGTATGAATATGCCTAGACTATGTTAAATTAGGCTTTTAATGTTTGTAGATTATTGTAGATAGGTCTTTAGAAAAAGAGTATGAATATGCCTAGAGTATGTTAAATTAGGCTTTTTATGTTTGTAGATTATTGTAGATACGTCTTTAGAAAAAGAGTATAAATATGCTTAGGCTATGTTAAAGTAGGTGTTTAATGTTTGTAGATTATTTAACAACTGTATATCAGAGAATCGATTTAGCTTAGGATGCCTTCGCAAGAAACAAATACACTCTAACTTCTAAACGCATGCCATATATATATATATATATATATATATATATATATATATATATATATATATATATATATATAGTGTGTGTACAAATTTCTTTTTACACTCAATATTCGGAAACTAGTCCGTAAAAAAAAAAAAAAATGGATTGTAAGAGAAACAAACAAGAGTTGTCTGCTCTTCAATGAAACGTGCATAAAGGAAAAAATGCTGCCCAAATATACTTTATATATATATATATTATAAAGCAATTTTTGACAGTATAGATAGCGTTAGAAGTATCGGGTTATATGAAAAGGTTTGAATCCAGAAACAATGTAGATATTTCTTTTTTTTTTATGAATTTATTTAAAGTCCACTAAGTTTTGATATTTATATGTCCTCATCAGGCCTAAAAACATTTTCTTCTCTCCTTTTTATATGGCATAGATTCTTCTAATGACATTATGCTATGTAAATAGAACAGAAGAAAGATGTTTTTATTCTTGACTAGCAGGGGGGCCCGACCTTGTCCGGGATTGAATGATGATTAACAAATGCTTCAGCCTCCCATATTTTTTATTGCTATCGAAATCGGTGAAATTGACCATTTTCCAATCAAATCGATTGAGTGCCAGTTCTAGTTGGTGACCCATCGTTCACCAGGAGGAAGTTTCACATGACTCTCTGCAGTGACTTTGTCCACAATATTTTGTAGTCAACATTGCACTGTAGAGAACCTATCATTAATTTTATGCTATATTTTTTTTTATACATAATGGCATGAATTAAAGTTTATAATGCAACATTCATGTATCATATGCTTTAAACAGAACATTCATTTTGAATGCATCTCCGTAATATCAAATAATTTACTGTTGATTTTATATGCCAGGCCTTTCTGCTTGTATGATAATAAAGCTTCTCAAATGCACTTGTGATATTGTGTTGTGTAAAGTAACTTTGGCAAAAATCATCTGCTCCTCCTTCCATTGGATTATTTCGATTATTGATTATCAATACTTATCAAAGACATTCCGATAGAGAGCCTATCTAAGAACACTGCCATATACATAAAGTACATTTTTGTGACATTTAATAAAAAAATACATATATATTAAAAATCGTCTGCTCCTTCTTCCATTGGATTATTTCGATTATTGATTATCAATACTTATCAAAGACATTCCGATAGAGAGCCTATCTAAGAACACTGCCATATACATAAAGTACATTTGTGTGAGATTTAATAAAAATGTGTCTTGCCGTTTTGGAGTCCATAGGACACGAACTCACACATACACAGACAAAGTTCCCTTTATATAATAGTAGATGAGCACTAAGTTGATTGTCCTACAATATGTGGTGTGTGTATAAATCTTTATTTAGATCCCTATTGTATTGGATCCATGGCAAATATCCGACGAGCTACGACCACTATCAGCAATTTCCCTTGCATTCTAATTGTGCCTAAAAACCAACCGACCATTCTATGAGCAGAGATTCTTTCCTAGAACTGCTCGTCCGTGGAACAAAATACTATAGGGCTGCTTCCCAGCTAATTATAACATGGTCGTTTTCAAGTTTAATGTAAATAAGTTAGTGTTGAACCGTCCCCATAAATAAATGATTTTTTATCCAATTTCCACCACCACCGGTCATCATGGTACCCATTAACTCTTGTCTTTGAGTGGTCTCTAGGCCTTGGTAACTGATGAGTATATGGTATATAAAAAAAATGCTGTTGAAAATGGACAATTGATAACGATGGTGGTTTTCCCATAAATTTCCCTAGGAAGTTAAGTTTTTTTTTCCCCCAATTTCTTGCAATAAAGAATTGTGTTAATTAAAGTTTTCCTCAATTTCTTGCAAAAAGAATTGTGTTAATTTACTATCATCCAAGATTTCAACTGAACTTTTCTTCTTCTTCTTCTTCTTCTTCTTCTTCTTCTTCTTCTTCTTCTTCGCACAAAGAATATGTTGTGAGTAAATCTGCAGAAATATCCTATCCTGCCTTGACAGAGTTCAAAATAGACTTCGTAGCTTAGTGGGAGATGTCCTTTTCTCTTCTCTGCAACCTCTTTCCCACAGAAGAGACGTTGCGAGCATGTCTTTGCTTTATCCTTATTTTCATAGCAAGTGTTCATCCGAGCTCCAACCTATGCCCCCCCCTGGCCTGACTTTCACGAAAACCACTATCAATAATTTCCTCACTCTTTCTGTGCTTAAACCTAAACGTAGATTCCATTAACAAACTCCTTTCTTAAAACTGCAAGCCTGTGAAATTCTAACCCTTTTCCCTGCTTTCCAGCTGACTATAATATGGTCATCTTCAAGTCCAACGTAAACAAGTTCTTGATAAGTCATCCTCTTAAGTAATCCAATTTACCAAATTTCCACTACTAACGATTACTATGATATTGTCCTATTGACTACTGTACACTCATTAATCCTTATCCTCGATTGGCCTTCAGGCCTTGATAAGTAATGACTCCTTTGTAAAAATAAAAAAAAGTCAAGCACAAGTGTAACACGTTTTTTGCTCTCTTGCTTCGTTTTTATTTTGCAATCATATTTGAAAACGTCAAATTATTTATGACTTGAAATTGTACCATTCAAACCATAAGCCATTCTCTCTCTCTCTCTCTGATATACATGTATATATCTATATATTGTACATTCTTCTCGCTATGTTTATTTTATTTTCCATTTTTAATTTATTAAAACTTATGCATTTAATTCAGGTCATATACAGGGGGTTCGGTTTACTGTCTAGTATAGATAACGTTCTTCTGGGGCTAGCCTCCAGGACACTCAGTAAATCTTTTAGACTTATTTTAGAAGAAAAGAAACTAGCCCAAACCCCCATCCTCGATGCTGACAACTGTGGTATATAAAGTATTTTGTTTTTTTTCTTTTACTTCATAGAGCTTTTATTTGAATATTCTGTGATGAAAAAAAAAAAAAAATAAATAAATAAAAAAGGCGGGCGACTTAATACCAACATTCCTGAATCTAAAGTTTAGCCAGCAATTCAATACTAAAAATATTTTGCCAAAAACCCAAACTCTTCAACTAAGAAAGACTGGCAAGAACTCACAGTTAAATCGGATTTATACTCAAGTGCATCTATTATATAAGCGGTATGTGTCGGGAGGGGGGGGGCATGTTGGAGTATATAGACAACAAAACAAAGAAAGTGGTCAAGCAAACAAATATATGGCAAATAAATGTTATCAAAGGCAAAATAAGTTACTCTTCTACCTACCTGGATAAGATTTTGGTGTTTTAACATATTTTAAGCATTTATTTTGTTTGAAATATAAGTAATACCTAGTCTTACGTTAGAACAAGAAAAAAATGGCTGATATAATCATCCGGAAAGTATCGATAATCACTTGAAAATCGAAAATCAAGCAAAATACTGACAGAACATTATATTTTCCCATGATTGGTGACATTCATTGCTTGAGAAGTACGACCATTTTAACATTTTAATTTTCATTGTTTACACATTTTAAAACTTATACAGAAAAAGAAATAGAATATTAGCTGTAAGGTAAAGAACTCCTATTAACTTCTTCAATTAAAATATGAGTCATCCACCTTTAAATAATTGAAGCTATGCTTATGATTGAAAACACCATTGTTGAATAATGTGACATGTGACTTTAACAAAAAACATAATTTCAAATGTTTTGCTGTATTATTTCTTTCTACCACAAACCTTTGGATTTCTTAAGTAATTTTACAGAAGTAGGAAGAAAAATAATATTGAAAGGCTTTTATTGAAGTTTGCTTTTTTTTTATTATTGATACGATAGCGTGTGTGTTATTTCCTGTGTCAGGCTTACATCCGGGTCGTTTAATTGTTATGTACTTCCATTTCTTGTCATAAATAATTTTACCAAGATTTCTTCATAAGTTTTGGTTTCGGTTTCGATTATAGCTGATAGCACTCAAGTAATTTAATTTTTTTATAAATAATTTTACTAAGAATTCTTCGTAATTTTGGTTTCGGTTATAATTGATGGCACTTAAGTCATCTATTTTTTCTATAAATAATTTTATCAAGAATTATTCGTAAGCTTTGATTTCGGTTTTGATTATAACTGCAGGAACTAAAGTTATATATATATATATATATATATATATATATATATATATATATATATATATATATATATATATATATATATATATATATTCATAAGTTTGGGATTCGGTTTCAAGCTGATGCACCCAAGTCATATAGATATATTTTTCATTTTTGAAATTGCAAATTTATAATATATAAAAATTGATAGAACATAAACTCTATAATAATATATACAAAATCTGCAAGAATTAAAATATATGTAAGCATATTTTATGACCTGGCTATGCCAGGCGTCCCTTCTAACTGGGATAAATACTTTTGCAGTTTTAACAAAAGAGCTACAATAACATCAGAGCGTCTCCATTTATGCTGGATATCTACAGAATGCCAACATCAATATATATATCTATAATATAAAGCTGAATGTGTGTGTGTCTGGTCACGAATAGGCTCCTATATGGTTAACTATTTTAAAAAACTTATTACATAAGGAATATAATGATAGAAGATGTATCGAGACACAGGAATGGGTATATTTGATCTGGCAGAATGGTGGTTCATTAAAATTGTGGGGTCTGCATTCGCGCCTGGTCTACAAAGTATGTAAATAAAAAAATTAAAAAAACGTTTACAAGTATTTTTGATATAGATGTACATAATAATACTTTGATAAATATGTTTTAACTTAAATAGGGATGGTATAATAAAATTGTATTATAATAGAATGGAAATAGGCACAAACTTTAATAAAGACTTTTCATATCTATCTGCGTAAGTATACTTTGATAATTATGTTTCAGTTTGAAGAAATATGGTATAATAAAATTATGGGGTGTTCGTTTGCACCTGACCTCCATAGAATGGAAATATGTCACAGTTTAACAAGGTTTTTTAATATAGATCCCCAGAATATTGTGATAAGTGTTTCAGTGTGAACAGGTATGGTATAATAAATTATGGGTTTTATCTACTTTATTTTTACTTTCATCATATTTTGCTTTGGTTTTGATACCCCCAAATTCGAAGCTATCTCTTTACAACCCTTTCTTTTCATAACCTATAATACTTTCATAAATCAGAGTCCATTTTCTGTAGGGTATTTTTGAACCCAGTCAACAACGGGTACTTTTGCTAGTATATATATATATATATATATATATATATATATATATATATATATATGAATCAGTCCCCTGTGAAATTTCCACATGTCCCGCTAATTTTTTATTATTGATACAAGCACACATTTTTATTTCAAGGTCATTATTTAAAAATGTTTCATGCTACTAGTGACCCGTTCCGATGAAGTAATTTTTAAGAATAAATACTAGTGAAGAAAATTATCTTACCAATAACATGGTAAAAGAATAATAAATGGAAATTGGCTATTCAGAAGCAATGTTTGATTTGGCAGATTAAAAGTTATTGACGACAAACTTTTAAAATCAAATAAGGCGTGTTGATATGTGTCATGTGTATGAGGGTTGTTCCAAAAGTAAAGAAAACAAGAGTGATACTATTAAAATGAGCAAGCTTTGTGCTATAGAATTTATTTTTCTATATAGTCACCATCATTCTCAGTTCACTTTTGCAAAGAATACATTCAAATCTTTCTAATGTAAAAAATAATGCAATTAGAATTAAGATGAAAGAAATATTTGTGCTTATTATTAATGGTTAATAATATATTATACGGCATAATCACGTTGACACACCGGTTCTCATCAGATCACCGGAGTTAAGCAACGTTGAGCCTGGCTAGTACCAGATGGGTGACCATTTGGGAATTCTAGGCGCTGTATGTGCTTTCCGCTTATCTCGGCATTGTTTCCAGTCGTCTTGAACCTCCACTTGCCACTGGTATTCAACAATGTCGAATCAGGAGAGGTGTGGTTGGAGATTGCGCAACTCTTGCCACAAAAAATTTCCTGCGCAGGCACCCTTACTGTGGGTATCCATAGTCTGTCAAGACTGAAGGAAGCCTTTTAATAATATTTGTAATAAGATTAATAATAATATTACCACTAATCTGTCTAGTGTAAAAATAATTAAATTAAGACTACAGAAATATTTGTCCATGTATTTAATGGTGTGCAATTCTTTATCTAATTAGATTCCATTTTTAATAAAACCAATTACAATTAGTCTAACCCATAGTTCCGAATCCATTATGGCTAAACAAACTTCATCTAATGAAAATATCAAACATAATATTATAGCTGATAATTTATGGTAATTCTGTTCTGTCTAGGAGCCATGATAACTGTCTAGTTACATACCGAGATCCAAATATTTATTTTCATGCAAAACAGTCCTTCTAGCATGTTAAAATTTTGGTACATTTTTTTACAGGTATGGTTAATTATACAAAAAGAAACTGTTATTATTGTGGCAATACCGTCTCTTTTCGTCCATAGACTCTTCAGAAAAATTAGGAATTCTTCGCTTGGATAGGAAAAACTCCATGATAATATAATATTGTAAGAAAAAAAAAGCTCTGTCTTTTATTTAACATACATTTAGCTTTTAAACAAAACGTACTGGTATACACAAAGAGTGAAATATAATTGAAAAAACATTTTACCAAAACAACATATATATATATATATATATATATATATATATATATATATATAGTCTTTGAAGTTTTTAACATTTGAAACCATACAAAAAATTACTTTTTATCATTTGTTAAAAAAAAAAAAAAAAAAAAAAACCATCTAGTCATTTAATCACCTGCAATCACTGCATCAACTCTCTCGAATTTACTATAATACCAATTTTTTTATTTTTCAAGGGATCATCAGTTGTTTACCATGAAACACTGTTTCGGGGATTTAAAAACAAGACAGTATATTACATCATGGCTCCCAAGCAGTGTTGATCAAACACCACCACCCTTAATCTTAGGAAGAAGACATGTTACAAAAATTTGATCCAATTTCCTATTCTTAATTGCAATTACTAACCTTTTCATAGTATAAAAATGTATATATATATATATATATATATATATATATATATAACATTGCTGCAAAAATCAAGACGATAAAATATAAAATAAAACATCATATTGTGTATTTTCTTATGCATTACAATTGTTTCATAACCATTCAGACAATTTTATATATTACATCATTTAAAAATATTCCAAAATAACTACTTTCAGACGGCAAAATACACTTTTTACACATATATAAATAAATTCATAATCCCTATTTTAAGAGAACAAGCAGTTGCATCTATCTCTCCAACACTCCTATATTTTTTTAAATTTTTTTCAATAGCCTTTGAACGTGTTGTCTCGATTTTTTTGCAAAAATATTATATGCATGTTCGATTATGGAAACTAATAATCATAAAGCTTAAATAACTGAGTCGATTGATTTTGACTTGGATTTTATTGGTAGATGAGCATTACTGGAATTTTAATATATTACAATTTTGGTTAAAAAAACACACACACACACACTGCACCACGGATCCTTGGTGCAATGGTTAGAGTACTTGGAAAAATCAATTGTAAAAAGTGATATTCTCCTGAAGGTTAAAAGTTCGATCCTCAGTGTGGGCTACCGAAAAATACAATTGCGAATTACTTAGGACCTCTATCCAGTCAATTATTTACTTTATAGGGGGCAGCATGCTCTTGATCAAGAGCATGCTGCCCCCCCATAAAGTAAATAAAGGCTTCCACTCAAAATTCCATCCAAATTCCCGAGTTCAACAACATACACCTGAAGAAGGTCGGAGGTTACATCGACCAAAACGTTGTAAAAATGACACTCAAGATGAGAATAGAAGCCTATGAATCCAAATAATATGATTAAAATTTTGGTTAAAAAATATTAATAAAGTATATATATATATATATATATATATATATATATATATATATATATATATATATATATATATAAAATGTTTTTAAAATTATATATATATATATATATATATATATATATATATATATAATGTTTATTCCAAGTTTAAAATATCCAACAGTAAAAACCATTGAACGAGGTTATTGATAGTGCTTAATAAAAAAAGCAAGATATTATTCTATTCAATTTAGATAAACAAAATTACCATTAGTCATTACAATATATTTGCTGTTTCAGTCTTAAAAGACATCCTCAGGCGAAAATGAACCTTTGGTCTTATTCGGGGTTAATCATTTAATCATATCATATCATATCATATATTATTATATAAAAGGAATTATGTGTGTGTGGGTTCATTACCTATGAACGTGGAAATGGCTCGTCCGATTTTTTTTTAATTTCACACGAATGTTCTTGATGTGACTGGGTGTGTTCTTGCATAGTTTTGTATCGGAATGCATCTGATAAATATCAATAATCAATAATTGTAAAAATCTGATTAAAGATCCAACAATCTGATTTTGAGAAAAGTTAAAGCCTAACATCGCAAGTGCATTTGAGAAATTTTATCACGACACAGGCAGAAGGGCCCAGCGTATAAAATCGAAATGAATGTATAAAACTGAATATCCGAAAGGAATGTAACTGCACCATAATACTTGACTTTTGCATTTTTAACTTTGATTTAAGTTATTATATATAAATCATTTTATAAAGTCAACAGTAGGTTCTCTACAGTGCAATGTAAACTACAATGTATTTCACTTATTTTTATGACCTTAAAAATATGGTGTGAAACATTCGTTGATACTTATTCAATCCCGGGCAACGTCAGTTTTCCCTGCTAGTATAATATATATATATATATATATATATATATATATATATATATGGCAATAAAGCTACACAGAATATTCCGCGTTTCATTCTTGTGAGAATTTGTCAGGAATATTTTTTGTAGCTTAATTGCCATATATATATTTTATATAACTTACTACCTAGCTCTACCTGTGTATTGAGCACTGTTGAAGTAAATACTGAAAATTTACACAGAAAATTATATTTTTGTATATTAATTTATGTGATTAAATGAAATAGTCATATGTGTGTGTGTGTGTGTGCATATATATATACATTTATATATGCGTGTGTGCACATTTATATATATATATATATATATATATATATATATATATATATATATATATATATATATATATATATATAAAGATATGTAATTATTTGCTTTTTAGCACATTTTTCCATCAACTGAGGAGAGACGCTATGCACCAATTCCCTGAATAAGCAGTGAAAAGGGACTCATGAAAGAGAACCATTATCTTTGTTTCTTTCTTCAAGATGTTTTCCATTTGCATATTGTAATGTTTACATTTTTGTAGACACTGTTAAGAGACTAAGAAACTAGTTAATTTAATATCAGGAATGTCTGGAATGCAGTGTAAAAAGTTATTTTCACACTTGTGTCTGTTTTCTTGACTAAAGACAGAAAAAGCAACAAAAAAGGAAAGAAAATACTGTTCCTGTTCAAATGAAGGAAATATGTAAATACGTATCTGCGTAGACATTTTTGTTTGTGTATCTAAATAAAGTAATACATTACATAAAGTGTGTGCGCGCGCGCACACACACACACACACACACACACACACACACGAGGTGCCTTCAATAGATTTCCAGACTTTTTTGCACAGGTATTTAAAATAGACATATATAAAATAGTCATAGACACTTGAAAATTTAGTATGTTATTGCTACACATCTTATGAGATAACTGACCAAGTTTTATGATTTCAGGCTCAGATGAACAGCTACAGCAGGAATTGAAATACATCCTACTAAAGCCTGATTGTCACAGCTGGTGAATTTTAAAAATGCTATCTGGACGTGAGGACACTTTAGATGAACGATATGCAATAAAATTCTATTTTAAACTTGGAAAAATGTCACAGAAACGTATGGAATGCTTCAGACTGCTTTTGGACCATCTTGCATGAATCGAGCATCAACTTTTGAGTTATATAAGATATTCAAGGAAAGCAGAGAGTTGATTGGCCAAATAAAGAATTTCATAGATAAGGACTATCGTGTGTCTACAGAGACAATAAGTGCAGTTTGATGTCAGTGTGGGAACTGTACACACAATTATTCATGAGGAGCTGAAGATGTGGAAGATTTGCACGAAGTTTGTCCCAAGGGTGTAGTCCACAACTGCATCCTTGTCACAGACTATTTGACCAAGCTGGGCCTCAAGACAGTTCCTCACCCTTTCTATAGTCAAGACTTTGCTCCCTGTAACTTTTGGTTATTCCCTAAGCTTAAGGAAACCTTTAGAGACTGTTGTTATGAGACAATTGATCAGATGAAAGAGGCTGTGGCAAGGGTTATTGACACACTCACACAAGAGGACCTCCGTGGGGCTTTCTAGAGGTCGTTGGATTGGTATAAGTGCATTGCAACCGGAGGAGATTACTTCAAAGGGGACTAGAGTTCTTTTATCAATAAAAGTGGACATGAAAAAAGCCTGGAAACTTATTGAAAGCACCTATCTCTCTCTCTCTCTATATATATATATATATATTTCTGTAGGAATATATTTCCTTATTATATATCAATCCTTATATAAGAAGCTCAATGTGAATACAGAGCAATATATAGAATAAATGACAAAATTCATGATGTTGACCATCTTATAATTTATTCCTTTAAATCGGTCGATTTATACAATTCTTGACAGTATCTGTTTTGTAGCGCAAAATCAATCACTTAATTATTATATCAATCAGTGAATCTATTTTGCCTATTATGTCTGACGAGTTAAGGGCAAAATAGATTCACTAATTGATATAATAATTAAGTGATTGATTTTGCGCTACAAAACAGATACTGTCAAGAATTGTATAAATCGACTGATTTAAAGGAATAAATTATAAGATGGTCAACATCATGAATTTTGGAATATAAGTTTTTGTCATTTATTCTATATATATATATATATTCCAATTATAGTGTTGAAAAAGCTTCAACCAGAAATTGCCCTCATATTTACAAAACTGTTTAAGGAGAAGTGCTTCCCAACATCCTGGAAAACCTTATCAGTATGCCCTGTATTTAAGAATTCAGGTGATAAGTCATCTCCCTCTTAGTACAGACCAATAAGTCTCCTGTGTATCATGAGTAAGTTGCTGAAATCCATATTAAATAAAGAAGTAGTTAACCACCTCAGCAGAAATAACCTTCTTAGTGACATGCAATATGGTTTCCGTTCTGCTAGATCTACAGCAGATGTGCTAATAGTTATATCTCATAGGATTAGTGAATCTCTCGACGAAGGCTTCCTTTCTAGGGCAATTGCTCTTGACATATCAAAAGCCTTCGATAAGGTATGGCATAAAGGCCTACTTCACAAGATTTCCAACTACGGTATAACTGGAAATGTTTTCTCAATTATTAAATCATTTCTCTCTAATAGGCTCATAAAGGTTGATGGGTAGAAATCAGAGGCCCACAGTATTAATGCTGGAGTCCCTCAGGAGTCAATCCTGGGTCCAACTCTCTTCCTGATCAACATCAATGATCTCCCAAAACACATACTTAAATCAATTGTTGACATCTATGCTGATGACACGACCATCTATGACAACACATCAAAGGCCGTAAATGATAAAGTTCTCTCTGATTCGCTCTCCTCTGATCTTGAGCGCATGGTACAGTGAAGGAAGAGGTGGCTGGTTACTTTTAATGCATCTAAAACCAAGCTCCTATCTTTACATCATCAACGCTCTGATCCCCATTTAGAATCAATCGAAATGGATGGCTCCATGTTTTGACAAGCATCTGGATTGACCTTTACTCCTGATCTGAAATGGAAGTAGATCAAGTCTGTTGTCAAGGTCGCTGGAAAAATGGTAGGATCCTTCTACCGCTCCAGAAGATATCTCACTACTGATGCAATTCTCTATCTGTATAAAAGCCAAGTACGTCCAAGGATCGAGTACTGCTGCCACATCTGGGCAGGAGCTGCTAAAAACAACCTATCCTACCTTGACAGAGTACAAAATAGACTTTGTGACTTAGTGGGGGATGCCCTTTTCTCTTCCCTGCAACCTCTCTCTCACAGAAGAGACGTTGTGAGCCTGTCTTTGTTTTATCGTTATTTCCATGGTAAGTGCTCATCCAAGCTCCAATCTCTGGTCCACCCTCGCCAATCTTTCACAAAAAACATCCGTCTAGCTGAAACCACTGTCAATAATTTTCCCCATTCTTTATCTGTGCCTAAATCAAAACGAAGATTCCATGAACAAAGCTTCTTTTTAGAAGTACCCGCCTGTAGAACTCTGTTCCGTTTGCCTGTTTCCCACCTGATTACTACTTGGATGTGTTCAAGTCAAACATAAACAAATTCCTGATAAACCGCCCCTTAAGACAATTTATCAAATCTCCATTACTAACAATTACTACGAAATTATCCCATTGATTACTGTACATGCAATAACCCTTATCCCCAAGTGGCTTCCGGGCCTTGATAATTGGTGACTACCATATATATATATATATATATATATATATATATATATATATATATATATGCATATACACACACCACACATACGAGCAGATATATACATACATAGATATGTACCCATACAGATAAAGACACATGTACACACACATATATATATATATATATACCTATGTATCCATGAACCTTTAAAATTTCTGATATTCGTAAATAACCTCCAAGATAAAATTGTCTTTGAAATGGGTATATTTGCTGATGACACCACGTTCTATGATAGACATGAGGGGAAAATGGATGCACACATATCTAAGACAATGGCAGAAACCATAAAAAATGATGTTCAGTTTGTAATGAAATGTGATCGTAGATAGTTGGTAACATTCAACGCTACTAAGGCTAAGCTTCTTTCCTTTAACAACTATAAAAAAAAGACTTTTCAACCAACGATTACCATGATAAATAACACCCTACCTGAGAACCCATCTTCCAAACTCCTCGACCTAACATTCACAGGCAACATGAATTGGAACGAATACATTGAGGACATTGCCAATGCTGCTGCAAAGAAGGTGAGCTCCTACCATGCTATAGAATTACTCACACCGGAGAACATCTGATCTCTTTACATAGCAACTATTTAACCATGCATGGAGTATTGTTGCCACATCTGGACTGGTGCATCTACCACTAATCTCTCACTTTTAGACAGGGCCCCAAAAAAGTCCCAAATCAAATAGATCTCCACACTATCGGCCAAACTCTAATCTCTGTCTCATCATCGCAATGTTGCATGCCTGAGCCTGTTCTACAAGTACGTTGAGGGAATCTGCTCTGATGAACTCATATCACTTGTAGGCCCCCCCCCCACTCGATGTACATACCCCCTGACTAACTCAACTAGTAGCAAAATTCCCCCCTTCACTGTTGAGGTTCCTAGATTTCGGAAAACCTTTTACTCTTAATAAAAACAAGCAAATCTTTATAGTTACCCCCCCCAAACTCTATACTTTGGAATTCCCTCTTAGTTTCCTGCTTCATTAACTGTTCTAATTGGCAGATATTTAAAAGTAACATGAACAGACATCTCACTGTCCAGCTCTGCACAGTCTCTTGCTAGAAATGATTCCAAATAATAGACATTTATGTTTAAAGTGGCAATATGCCTTGCCTTGCTTGGAAGCAGAATGGAATATATGTCCAAACATTGTTAAACTCATGACATACAGCAGCCGCCGATAGCGCCTTGACTGTCGTGCAGACGGCTGGGTTTCAATCCTGGCTTCAGGTAATTGCCTGTCTCGCTGCACTGAGGAGCTGTGAAACAATGAAACAGTGAAACAGTACTGTATGTGTATGACTATAATGCTCCTCATCTTGAGTTGAGCATATTGAGAAGTGTTACACGAATTACCATTAGCGTATAAGCGATGCTTTTTGTGTAAACAAATTGAGCTTATGTATTTCGGACGATGTCAAAACATCGTTAAACTCATGACTCACACAGCAGCCGCCAATAGCGTAGTGGTTAGGAGCCTTGATTGTCATACAGACGGTCGAGTTTTAATCCTGGCTTCAGGTAGTTGCCTGTCTAGCCGCACTGATAAGCTGTGAAACAGCGAAACAGTACTGTATGTGGATGACATATATATTTTATTATTATTTGAGGGTAAACAGTTACATATGGTCACTACAAATAGCCACCTGTTTCAGTGAAAGAGACTTCCTCAGGCGACCTAGAACCGCTCGCCGATTTTTTTTTTCTTTTTGACGTCGAGAGGTTCTAGGTCGCCTGAGGAAGTCTCTTTGACTGAAACAGATGGCTATTTGTAGCGGTCATATGTAACTGTTTACCCTCAAATAATAATAAAACAATATTTTGCTCTTTTTATTGAGCACTATTTAACAACCTTGTTGTCTTCATTAGTCCCGACTTTTGAACACCTCAAACTATATATATAGGGCATCACATTAATGAAGGGAAAATTATTCTGAACTACAACTAAATAAAAAACATCTACATAAAAAAACATTAGATTCCATTAGTAAGCTGAAGTTAGCTCAGTGGTGGAGCCTTCCAACTGTATTGTTTTGAATCGTGCTGTGTTCAGCTCTGCTTATGGATCTTTAATGGCGAAGCACATCTGTGGTTAATTTAATTCTAAATATTCACATACACACATATTATATGCATATATAAGAAATTGAAATTAAACTGTAAATTAAAATTCACAACAAATTTATTATCTGACAAGGAGTACAAATTAAAGACTTTAAAATTTTTCCTTATTCCATGGAGTTTCAGTGAATGGCTCATATCTTCAGAGGAAAGTAGTCGGCAAAACGATATTCATAGGCAGACTATAAATTTTGCTGGTTAGCACATGAATTAAAAACTACAAATGCGCATGAAATAGTCCAATAGAAATTGTAATCCAAGTGACCGGAAGACAAATTACAAAGGCAAACATAACACCCTAAAAATTGCAATAGGACATAATTCACTGAAAAAGACACCAAGTGAAAAAGCTAATATTAGGCTCCAGACGAGGAGGAAAAAAAAAGATGGATTTGTTATATTAGTTTAACTTCAAGTTTTTTTTTTTTTAAATGCTGAAACAAACTCCACTTGAAATATATTTTATCTTAAAGTATTTTAATCTTCTTAATCCCTTCCATATAACGACACTCTTAAATTAATTTATAATTTTATTGTATACTAGCTGAAGTACCCGGCGTTGCCGTGTTGTATTTGATATATTTGAACATTCTGTCCTCATACATAAGTACCTGATTTCCGACAAAAAAATAATTGTCAAAAAATATCTGTAAGAAATTAAAAAAGAAAAGTTTTATTTTCTAAGTCTGTAAATAAATATTTTGTTTCTGCCTGTCCTAAAATACGTGGAACTATATTTAAAACCATGCAGATATTCGCATTTATTAATACAAAGACATGATGACAGAAGTTTAAAAAATGCCTTACTACCATCAGTAAGAATCGAAACCAAAACATTTCGCGTTCCAAACAAAGATTTTATGCGTTATAAAGCATCCTTGGTGCATAATTACTATTTCCTGTTAATTGCAGTGCGATGTGACCGGTAGTTTAAGAGTTTGCCTGTTAAATATTTGCACACACATACGTCTACTATTTTATTTATATAGATTAGTTACAAAAAATTCTATTTTGTATGAAAATGAACGTCCAATCTTAATAATAAAAATAGATAGATACATACATACATACATAGGTGGATAGGGGATATATACATAGATGAAAGAGGGAGGAGGGAAGAGGAGTGTAAAGAAATCTCCATGTTAAAAAACGACCCTGATGTCTAACTCTGTCTCGTGGAGAGGCATTGTAAAAAGGAAATCTTTCCTTTTCAACCCCTCCGTTATAACCTGTAACTTCTGGTTACATGCTATTTCTTTTATCGTTGCCACAAATTTCGTGTTCAACTTAGTTATAATTGAAAACTGAACCCCACGTGAAAAGTTATAGAAAATCTTTTTTTCATTTTTTTTTAACCTGAAACTTAAGTCTGTAATCGATAATATTAACAGGAAAAAAGTTTTTTTTAAAAAGTGAAAATTGTGGAATTTAGAGGAGGAGGGGGGGGGGGAATTTCGCCAACGTCTGCCCTTTTTTCTCCAAGAAAAGATGAATGTCTTACTTCTACGAGGGGCGTGCAATAAGTAATGCACTTTACCCACTTCCAGTTGTCTGATGTAGCTGAAATTTTGCATGTGCAATGATTTATATCTCTACGGGTTATGTGGCAAATTACAGCTCTGAACTAATTGTGGTTTCTGTTTTACAGGTGTTTGAACTGAGTCAGGTGTGAAATGGTGCCTGTTGAATGTCGAGCAGTGATCCGGTTTTTGTATTTAAAAGGACGCATACCACAGGTGACTTTTGATGAAATGAAAGAAACTTATGGTGATAATGCCCCATCATACGACCTTGTAAAATGCTGGCATCGTGAATTCAAACATGGTCGGAAATCTGCAGAAAAAGCTCCCAGACTTGGTCGCCCCCCCCCTTCTGCCATTGAGGCTGCCATTTCTGGAAGATCGGCGCATTACTATTCGCCAAATAGCCAAAGATGTCAAGATTAGTACAGGGTCTGTGGCAACTATCATTCATGACCATTTGCATATGCATAAGGTGTCTGCCAGATGGATTCCCAGGTTGCTCACACCATTCCAGAAGCGAGAACGTGTCGAGTGCTCGAGGATGAATTTGGAAATGTGCCAAGAAGATGAGTCAAAGTTTTTCAAAAGACTGATTACACAGGATGAAATCTGGGTCCATCATTATGATCCAGGGACCAAAGCCCAGTCAATGTAGTGGAAGCACTCGGACTCACCACCTCCAAAGAAGGCAAGGGTGCAGCCCTCGATTGGCAAGGTCATGCTAACAGTCTTCTGGAACCAGGATGGAGTAGTGATGACAGATTTCCTGGCAAAGGGTACCACGATTACAGGAGCCTCTTACGCTTCACTTTTGAGGAAATTAAGGGAAGCTATCAAAATCAAGAGGCGGGGCAAGATTCAGCAAAGATATCCTTCTCCTGCAGGACAACGCTCCGGTCCACAACTCACATGTCGTCAGATCAGAAGCACGGGCGTGTGGTTATGAAATCCAACCCCATCCTCCCTACTCTCCTGACCTTGCACCCTCTGACTTTCACCTCTTCCCAGCTATGAAGTTGTTTTTGAAAGGAAAGCGTTTCCCAGATGATACAGCCTTGATTTCTGAAGTCATGTCGTGGTTGGAGGGCCAACCTGGGGTGTTCTAAAAAAATGGTATCCAGAGCTGCATCAAACGATGGGAGAAATGCATAACTCTGGGTAGTTCCTATGTAGAGAAAGACTAATAACTGTGCCTAGTTTCGTTGCTCTACTGCTATGGGAAGTAGGTCAGGGGCATTACTTATTGCACGCCCCTCGTATAGCCCTAAATTGTTAGGTATAACACAAATTTTTGTTTCAAAACTTTTTACAATAAAGTTTTTTCTGGGGTCAACAGAATTTTTTTGAATTATTGTTTTCAAAAAATATGTAAAATTTGTTTATGAAAATCATAATTTGTTAAATGAAAAATACAGGAAAAAGAAATTTTTCAAGAAAATTTAATTAAATTCTTTTTTTTTTTTTTTGCGGCTGTTCATTGCTAGGGGAAGATTTCTAGAGATGAGGATATTTCCTTAGAAATCTTTACTTCTGTCGACTGTTGACCGGTCATCGACAGCAAAGAGGGAGGAGATGGGGTAGAGAAAATGGAAGGAAGCTCTCCAACCGGTTGAATGAAAAAAAAAAAAAATAGTTTGAAATTCACAAAAAAGTGTCAATGTGGCAAGACTGGAGTTTAAGTGGCAAAATAATCTCAAATCCTCTATCACCTAAAAGGAACTAAATTCCTGTAGTCACCGTTACGATAACATGAAAACAATGTAAACAATTTTTGTTTTTTTATAATTTTAAACAATGAATACCATTTTTAATGATAAACAATATTAATAAAAATAGAAATATTAAATTATCAGAACATACAAAAAAAAAAAAATTAAGTTTAAACAATACAAGTGGAACTTTATAATTTAAAGCAATGTAAGAACATTTTTATTTGTAATTCAAAATCGAATCATGTGATTATTAATAAATCACGTGAGTAGTTAGAAACGTAACAAATTAATATAAAACACGCATATTTTATTGCCATTTATTACTTTTCACGTATATTCTCTTTCACAAATATGGCCACCACTTTTAATATAAAAAATATCGTTTAATATTCGAAAAACTACTTATTTGTGGAAAATTTAAATGCGATATTCGTTTTCAGCATACCGGAAAACCATTTAAAAGTCGTCATTTTAAAAGAAAATTTACTGTTTAAAATTATAAACTGTTTGGTAGTTATGTATTTCATGTATGCTGAAATAATAACGTCATTGTTTCGAAAAGCCATTCTTAACATGGGGAAGGTGTTCTGTAAATATTCTGTGCTCCAGTCTTACCGATAATGCCAGGCACGGGAATGAATTTATGCATTTTAGAAAAAGAAATGAAAACACGGGGGGGCAGACAATATCATGAAATAAATAAATAAATAAATAAACAGAAAAAATACCCCGCATGGCGCATCACCCAAATACTAAAAACATTACATTAAAAAAAAATAATAATAATAAAAAAACTTAATTTAATGTTTCAACATTTGAACAACGGTCGGCTTAAACCGATGATTGCCGATCACGTCCGATCCATGTGTGACGGAAAGTGAATCATTGCGAATCTCACGCATGCGCATATAACGAAAATGTCGGCTACAGAGAATAAGCATTGTACATGTAAATATGCCGCTTCGTGTACACGATATACGTGTATGTAAACAAAGATATTACTCGCTATAAACCATCCCTGGTGCATAAATATTATTTCCTGAGGATTTCAGTGTTATGTGACCAGTAGTTATAGAGTTTACCTGTTAGATATTTGCACACACATACATGTACTGTTTTATTTATAGGTAGAAGATAGAAGTAAACAGATTTTGTTTTGTTTTTAATCCCTACCTCTTTAAATATAAGGGAACTCTTGAATTTATTTTATAATTATAATGTTATTGAATTTTATAATTGTAATTTTATTGAATTTTAACGTAAATTTCAATTTAAATTTTATATCTAATTTATAATCTAATTTTTACTTCTAATTCAATAGATTGTAAGAAAAAGGTCAAGGAGACTTACATATTGTTTGTCACAGTCGGGTATATGGGTGGATTTGTGAACAATTTGTGCTTGATCATAGGTAATTTAGAAATTATAATAGTAGTACCTTCCCCGCTCATCATCCGTTTTCTTTGAGTGCTTCGACAGACAATATGCAAGTCTCCTTGATCTTTTTCTTATAACTTGTCCAGAAATAAGCTCAATCTCCATTCTGTCTCCATTGGGATTTTCCATCCACTCAGTTGTATCGATTAAATTGTGCTCATCCTCTATGCTGTCTCCATTAAGATCTTCCGATCACTCAGTTGTTTTGGTTAAGATAAAAACAAAATGCAATAAACTCTCAGATATACCTCTCCTTCGTACTGTATATCATTAGTCTTTGGCTGATTGGGATAACTTCCAAACACTTATATCATATATACCTCTGCACTCCATGTTCAAAAATAATGTGTCCTCAATGGTATCTGACTTGACTGAATGGGTATTTGTCAGTATAGACTGCTTCATACCATCCAAGAAATTCCAGCAAAAGTCCAACAGCCAGCTGTGGTTCACTTCAGACTGTGTCACTGCTGTTGCACACAGTAATAATTATCTCCGTTGCTTCCAATGTAATAGATGTGAAACTAAAGCCACCTTTAGGACTACCAGCATCCATTGTAAAAGAATAAAGAATGCAAGAGATTCGTATGCTCAGTACGTCAATTTTAAAGTAGCTGAGAGGCAGCTTAGTTCCGACGTTTTGCCAAATAACAAACAAGGTCCTGAACAGAAGCATGTCCTCTATCTTTACCATCATCAATGAACCTGAGGTAATTTCGTCTATTTGCCAAGAACTTTGCAGCAAATTCTACACTTTGCAATCAGGGCCGCTTACCTCCCGTATTTCCTCCTGTGACTGAAAACACACTATGCAACATACAAATATCTGTATGTGATTGATGTTGCCGAGCTTATCAAAAACCTTGATTCCAGTAAAGCAACTGGCTCCAACATAATTCCAGTTATAGTGCTCAAAAAGTTTCAACCGGAACTAGCTTCCACACTTACGAAGCTGTTTAAACATTACTTTAAGGAGAAATGTTTCCCAACACCCTGGAAAACCTCATCAGTCTGACCCATATTTAAAAATCTTGGAGATCGGTAATCTCTTTCTCAGTACAGCTAATCAGTCAGTCTCCTGTATTTATGAGTCAGTTACTAGAATCTGTGATGCAAGAAGTAGTCAACCACCAGCAAAAATAACCTGCTCAGTGACATGCAACATGGTTTTCATTCTGCAAGATCTCCAGATGATGTACTAACTGTAATATCATACAGGATTAGTGAATCTCTTGATAGGGCTTTATTTCTAGAGCAATAGTTCTTGACATATCAAAGGCTTTTGATAGATTATGGCAATAAAGGTATACTTCGCAAGATCGCCAGCTATGGAATAGCTGGAAATGTCCTCTCAATTATTAAATACTTTCTCTCTGATAGGATTACAAGAGTAGTTGTTGATGGACAGAAATTAGAAACTCATAGTACTAACGCTGGCGTCTCTCAAGGTTTCATCCTTGGACCAACTCTCTTCCTGATCTTTATTAATGATCTCACAAATCACATTCTTAGAGCATTTCTAGACACATATGGCAATACTCCAAAGGCCAACAATGACCAAGATCTTTCTGATTCTCTCTTTTCTAATCTTGAGAACATGGTGCAATGGGGAGAAATGTGGCTAGTTAATTTTAATGCATCGAAAACAAAGCTTCACTTCTTTCATAATCGCTCTGACCCCATCACACCCCAACTGAAATTATTGGCACTCGTTTTGAAGAAGCTTCATGTCTTAACAAGCTTCTGGAATTGACTTTCACTCTTGACCTGGAATGGAACGCATACATCAAATCTGTTGCCAAGATTGCTGGAAAAATGGTTGGATCATTCTACTGCTCCAGTAGATATCTCACTGCTGATGCAATTCTCTATCTATATAAGAGGCAGGTACACTTTAAAATGGAATACTGTTGCCACATCAGGGCAGGAGCTGCTCAGCATGCCTTATCTTCAAGACCAAATTCGAGACCTAGTAGGTGATTCCCTATTCTTTTCCGTAGAACCTCTTTTCCACATTGCAAGCTTATATCTGCTCTATCGTTATTTTCATGGCAAGTGGTCATCCAAACTCCAATCTATGCCCCCCCTTACCAAACTTTTACAAAAAAAAAAAAAAAAAAAACACTCGACTAGCTACAAGCACTATAAACAATTTTTCTCATTCTCTATCTTTCCCTAAATCTAAATGCAGATTCAATGAACAAAGCTTTTCCGGAAACTGCCCCCCTGGGAAACACTGTTCCACTGTCCTTCTTCCCAATTTAATACAATATGGTAGCTTTCAAATCCAATGTAAACAAGTTCCTGTTGAACCGTCCCCATAAATAATCAAATTCTACCCAATTTAAACCATTAACGATTACTACACTATCACCTTGCATTCATTAAGTTTTATCCTCGTATGACCTTTGGACCTTGATAAGTGGTGACATCCAACTAAAAAAACATATATGTACATGTGTGTTTATATGACTGAGCTTTTTTGAGGACTTGTGTATCCATGTGTATATGCACATGTGGATGTGTCCTTGTTAATATGGCAATTTATATATGTATATGTCTATTTGTGCAGTGTATATATGTATGCCGTTAATATGTGAACATTTGGGACATCTGACATACAGTTCTATTCCACCTACTTTCATATCTCAGTCGGCATAAAACTTTCCTTCTCTCTCTCTCTCTCACCATTCCAATTCTATGGTTGACATCTTAAGCCTTAAGACTAGTTTTAATGTGTTCTAAAAATAAAACGTCTGGCCCATCCTTAAAATTTAAAGTTTTTTGCCTTTACCTTTTAAAATACTTCATTTTATTTCCTTGACCGATGGGAACATGTTTTCTTGTTCCGTCTGGAGGCCATTATTAACATTTACACTTGGTACCTTTTTCAGTGAATTATCTTCTACCGCAATTTTTAGGACGATAACTTCGATTTTGGAATTTACCATTCTAGGAAGTGTTTGACCCTTACTTATTGCTAAGAACACACTTTTAACCCTTTTATTTTGTTTATTGGGGTAATCTTGAGCCGAATTTCCTGTCAACTTTCAACAAGATCTGAAATGCACGATTTGTGGCAGATTTTCTTTCTGTCTAAATCTGGTTTGGTGAACCACGTTAAGTCACACAATGTTAAATAACACCAACAATTTTATGAGGGTGGGATGACACCCACACCCCCCAAGGATTGTTTAAATCCCTGGATTCATAGCAAAATCAGCAAGCGGTTTGACAAGACATTCAAAGATGCATAAGAAAAAAACGAAAAACAAGCCTGCAACAGATCCATGCTTGATGACCAATGCTTGATGAGTGGTCTCAGCAATAACTACATAAATTACTACAACTCACAAACATAGGCAATGTCAGGTACCCCCGCTAGTAAATACTAAATTTATAACATAATATATAATAGCTCATTAGGTCTAACTGTCTTATAAATAGTACATCAAATAATTTATGAAATTAGATAATATATAATAGTAATGCTTACTGCAAAATTGCTTTGAAGAAAGAATAAAATTAATCTATATGAATCAGCTTCTTTATGAGAACTGTTGTAGCACCAGTGACTCATTAGGTCTCACTGTCTTATAAATAGTACATCAAATAATTTATGAAATTACATAATATATAATAGTAATGCTTACTGCATAATTACTCTGACGAAAGAATAAAATTAATCTATATGAATCAGCTTCTTTATGAGAACTGTTGTAGCACCAGTGACTCATTAGGTCTCACTGTCTTATAAATAGTACATCAAATAATTTATGAAATTAGATAATATATAATAGTAATGCTTACTGCAAAATTGCTCTGAAGAAAGAATAAAATTAATCTATATGAATCAGCTTCTTTATGAGAACTGTTGTAGCACCAGTGACTCATTAGGTCTCACTGTCTTATAAATAGTACATCAAATAATTTATGAAATTAGATAATATATAATAGTAATGCTTACTGCAAAATTGCTTTGAAGAAAGAATAAAATTAATCTATATGAATCAGCTTCTTAATGAGAACTGTTGTAGCACCAGTGGCTCATTAGGTCTCACTGTCTTATAAATAGTACATCAAATAATTTATGAAATTAGATAATATATAATAGTAATGCTTACTGCAAAATTGCTTTGAAGAAAGAATAAAATTAATCTATATGAATCAGCTTCTTTATGAGAACTGTTGTAGCACCAGTGGCTCATTAGGTCTCACTGTCTTATAAATAGTACATCAAATAATTTATGAAATTAGATAATATATAATAGTAATGCTTACTGCAAAATTGCTTTGAAGAAAGAATAAAATTAATCTATATGAATCAGCTTCTTAATGAGAACTGTTGTAGCACCAGTGGCTCATTAGGTCTCACTGTCTTATAAATAGTACATCAAATAATTTATGAAATTAGATAATATATAATAGTAATGCTTACTGCAAAATTGCTTTGAAGAAAGAATAAAATTAATCTATATGAATCAGCTTCTTAATGAGAACTGTTGTAGCACCAGTGGCTCATTAGGTCTCACTGTCTTATAAATAGTACATCAAATAATTTATGAAATTCGATAATATATAATAGTACTGCTAACTGCAAAATTGCTCTGAAGAAAGAATAAAATTAATCTATATGAATCAGCTTCTTTATGAGAACTGTTGTAGCACCAGTGACTCATTAGGTCTCACTGTCTTATAAATAGTACATCAAATAATTTATGAAATTAGATAATATATAATAGTACTGCTTACTGCAAAATTGCTTTGAAGAAAGAATAAAATTAATCTATATGAATCAGCTTCTTTATGAGAACTGTTGTAGCACCAGTGACTCATTAGGTCTCACTGTCTTATAAATAGTACATAAATAATTTATGAAATTAGATAATATATAATAGTACTGCTTACTGCAAAATTGCTCTGAAGAAAGAATAAAATTAATCTATATGCATCAGCTTCTTTATGAGAACTGTTGTAGCACCAGTGACTCATTAGGTCTCACTGTCTTATAAATAGTACATCAAATAATTTATTAAATTAGATAATATATAATAGTACTGCTTACTGCAAAATTGCTTTGAAGAAAGAATAAAATTAATCTATATGAATCAGCTTCTTTATGAGAACTGTTGTAGCACCAGTGACTCATTAGGTCTCACTGTCTTATAAATAGTACATCAAATAATTTATGAAATTAGATAATATATAATAGTACTGCTTACTGCAAAATTGCTTTGAAGAAAGAATAAAATTAATCTATATGAATCAGCTTCTTTATGAGAACTGTTGTAGCACCAGTGACTCATTAGGTCTCACTGTCTTATAAATAGTACATAAATAATTTATGAAATTAGATAATATATAATAGTACTGCTTACTGCAAAATTGCTCTGAAGAAAGAATAAAATTAATCTATATGAATCAGCTTCTTTATGAGAACTGTTGTAGCACCAGTGAATCATTAGGTCTCACTGTCTTATAAATAGTACATCAAATAATTTATGAAATTAGATAATATATAATAGTACTGCTTACTGCAAAATTGCTTTGAAGAAAGAATAAAATTAATCTATATGAATCAGCTTCTTTATGAGAACTGTTGTAGCACCAGTGACTCATTAGGTCTCACTGTCTTATAAATAGTACATAAATAATTTATGAAATTAGATAATATATAATAGTACTGCTTACTGCAAAATTGCTCTGAAGAAAGAATAAAATTAATCTATATGAATCAGCTTCTTTATGAGAACTGTTGTAGCACCAGTGACTCATTAGGTCTCACTGTCTTATAAATAGTACATCAAATAATTTATGAAATTAGATAATATATAATAGTACTGCTTACTGCAAAATTGCTTTGAAGAAAGAATAAAATTAATCTATATGAATCAGCTTCTTTATGAGAACTGTTGTAGCACCAGTGGCCTATTAGGTCTCACTGTCTTATAAATAGTACATCAAATAATTTATTAAATTCGATAATATATAATAGTACTGCTAACTGCAAAATTGCTCTGAAGAAAGAATAAAATTAATCTATATGAATCAGCTTCTTTATGAGAACTGTTGTAGCACCAGTGACTCATTAGGTCTCACTGTCTTATAAATAGTACATCAAATAATTTATGAAATTAGATAATATATAATAGTAATGCTTACTGCAAAATTGCTTTGAAGAAAGAATAAAATTAATCTATATGAATCAGCTTCTTTATGAGAACTGTTGTAGCACCAGTGACTCATTAGGTCTCACTGTCTTATAAATAGTACATCAAATAATTTATGAAATTAGATAATATATAATAGTAATGCTTACTGCAAAATTGCTTTGAAGAAAGAATAAAATTAATCTATATGAATCAGCTTCTTTATGAGAACTGTTGTAGCACCAGTGACTCATTAGGTCTCACTGTCTTATAAATAGTACATCAAATAATTTATGAAATTAGATAATATATAATAGTACTGCTTACTACAAAATTGCTTTGAAGAAAGAATAAAATTAATCTATATGAATCAGCTTCTTTATGAGAACTGTTGTAGCACCAGTGACTCATTAGGTCTCACTGTCTTATAAATAGTACATCAAATAATTTATGAAATTAGATAATATATAATAGTACTGCTTACTGCAAAATTGCCCTGAAGAAAGAATAAAATTAATCTATATGAATCAGCTTCTTTATGAGAACTGTTGTAGCACCAGTGACTCATTAGGTCTCACTGTCTTATAAATAGTACATCAAATAATTTATGAAATTAGATAATATATAACAGTACTGCTTACTGCAAAATTGCCCTGAAGAAAGAATAAAATTAATCTATATGAATCAGCTTCTTTATGAGAACTGTTGTAGCACCAGTGACTCATTAGGTCTCACTGTCTTATAAATAGTACATCAAATAATTTATGAAATTAGATAATATATAATAGTAATGCTTACTGCAAACTTGCTCTGAAGAAAGAATAAAATTAATCTATATGAATCAGCTTCTTTATGAGAACTGTTGTAGCACCAGTGGCTCATTAGGTCTCACTGTCTTATAAATAGTACATCAAATAATTTATGAAATTAGATAATATATAATAGTACTGCTTACTGCAAAATTGCTTTGAAGAAAGAATAAAATTAATCTATATGAATCAGCTTCTTTATGAGAACTGTTGTAGCACCAGTGGCTCATTTGGTCTCACTGTCTTATAAATAGTACATCAAATAATTTATGAAATTAGATAATATATAATAGTAATGCTTACTGCAAAATTGCTTTGAAGAAAGAATAAAATTAATCTATATGAATCAGCTTCTTTATGAGAACTGTTGTAGCACCAGTGGCTCATTAGGTCTCACTGTCTTATAAATAGTACATCAAATAATTTATGAAATTAGATAATATATAATAGTAATGCTTACTGCAAAATTGCTCTGAAGAAAGAATAAAATTAATCTATATGAATCAGCTTCTTTATGAGAACTGTTGTAGCACCCGTGACTCATTAGGTCTCACTGTCTTATAAATAATACATCAAATAATTTATGAAATTAGATAATATATAATAGTAACGCTTACTGCAAAATTGCTTTGAAGAAAGAATAAAATTAATCTATATGAATCAGCTTCTTTATGAGAACTGTTGTAGCACCAGTGACTCATTAGGTCTCACTGTCTTATAAATAGTACATCAAATAATTTATTAAATTAGATAATATATAATAGT
>NC_136524.1:51975774-52035774 GCF_053919585.1 Euprymna scolopes
ATATATATATACATTCATATATATACGTTCATATATATACATACGTATATATATATATATACGTTCATATATATATACATACATATATATATATACATTCATATATATACGTTCATATATATACATACGTATATATATATACGTTCATATATATATACATACATATATATATATATATATATATATATATATATATATATATATACATTCATATATATATATACATTCATATATATACGTTCATATATATACATACGTATATATATATACGTTCATATATATATACATACATATATATATATATATATACATTCATATATATACGTTCATATATATACATACGTATATATATATATACGTTCATAGATATATACACATACATATATATACACATATATATACATTCATATATATGATGATTGCAACGTCTTATCAGACGACTGCCACTCCCTCAGACACTTAAAATCCATGAGCCCAAAAATGACTTCCATCCCCACAGGACCATTTTAATTGACAAATACTTGAGGGAGTATCTATACACAGATGATGTTACAGAGTCTTAGCTTTGTACGACAGCTAAGTCTCTCTCTCGGTTCAAAATGTTGAGATCCAGCAACAAGCAAGAGCAAGATAGCTAGCAACAAGTTAAACTGCAGACCAGCTTAATAAGGGTACTGGTCTCCTGCTTTATGGTTTTTTAAATCAGAGATTTGCTTCTCCTAGAAAGGTTGCTTTCACCACGGCTTACATACACACACACAACACATATATACACACAAACACACACGGTGCTAGTTGGCTGTTAACCTCGAAAAAGGGTTCATTCATATATATATATATACATTTATATATATCCATACACATATACATACATACATTCATATATATATATACCTTCATATATCTACATACATATATATACATACATAATCATACATATAGTACATACAAACATATATATACACATATACATACATATATATATACATTTATATACACATATACATACATATATATACACATATACATACATATATATATACAAACATATATATATATATACACATATACATACAAACATATATATATATACACATATACATACAAACATATATATACACATATACATACAAACATATATATACACATATACATACAAACATATATATATATATATACATACACATATACATACAAACATATATATATATACACATATACATACAAACATATATATATATACACATATACATACAAACATATATATATATACACATATACATACAAACATATATATATACACATATACATACAAACATATATATATACACATATACATACAAACATATATATATATACATATACATACAAACATATATATATATACATATACATACAAACATATATATATATATACATATATATATACACATATACATACATATATATATATGCACATATACGTACATATATATATATACATAGGTATATATATACACACATATACATACATATATATATACACATGTACATACATATATATACACATATACATACATATATATATATATACACATATACATACATACATATACATACATATATATATATATACATATACATACATATATATATATGCACATATACGTACATATATATATATACATAGGTATATATATACATACATATATATATACACATGTACATACATATATATACACATATACATACATATACATATATATACACATATACATACATACATATACATACATATATATATATATATATATACATGTGTATATATATATATATATATATACACATATACATACATACATATACATACATATATATACATATACAACAAATGCTTAACGAATCTTGCTTTCCTGCCTGCTGGAAAATTGCTTCTTTAGTACCAGTTTTCAAGAATTCTGGCGAAAGAGCTGGCCCAGTAAATTATCGCCCCATTAGCCTCTTCTCACTTTTCACCAAAATATTTTAGACCATAATTAAACAAGCTCTAGTCCATCACCTTACAGACACTAAACTTCTGACTGACGATATGGATTTAGGCAAGCCCGTTCCACAAAAATATTTGAGACCATAATTCAACAGGCTCTAGTTGTCCCATCGACGAAATGTTGCATCCGTCTGCCTTTTCTACAAGTACTTTAACAGTGAATGCTCTGACGAACTGCAAGCACTTGTGCCCCCTCGACGTAAATACCCCCCGACAAACCTGACAAACAGCTCAATCCCACCCCTATTTATTTGAAACCATAACTAAACAAGCTCAAGTTCATCACCTTACAGACGCTAAACTTCTGACTGACAAACAATATGGATTTAGGCAAGCTCGTTCCACAGCATACATCCAACTGTAATTTGAATGGTATATACACTCTGAGATTACAGTTAGGATGGGGACAAAAATGAATGGCCACATTCAATCCTGCCAAGACTAAACTTGTTTCCTTTAATAATTACAAGAAATCTTCTCTACCACCAATAGCAATGGCCAAAGACTCTTTATCTGAAAGTACATCGTTTAGGCTCCTCGACCTAACGTTCACAGGAAACATGAGTTGGAACAATTACATTGAGAGCATTGCCAGGACTGCTGTGAAGAAGGTAGGTTCTCTCTACTGTGCTAGAAAGCTATTAATGTCCAAAAGTATCCTGCACCTCTATAAGGCCGCAATTCGCCCATGTATGGAGTATTGTTGTCATATTTGGGTTGGTGCATCTGCCACTAGTCTGTCGCTCCTAGACAAGGTTCAAAAGAGAGTCACCAATTTGATAGGTCCTGAACTTTCATCTAAGCTTCAACCTCTGTTCCATCGACGAAATGTTGCATCCCTCTGCTTGTTCTACAACTACTTTAACAGTGAATGTGCTGACGAACTGCAAGCACTTGTACCCCCCTCGACGTAAATACCCCCGACCAATCCGACAAGCAGCTAAATCCCACCCCTTCATGGTAGATGTAAGAGAGCCTTCTACTCCAGTAGTTTCTTCCCCAGAACTGATAGACTTTGGAATTCCCTTCAGAGTCCCTGCTTCCCCAACTGTACTGACATACAGAAGTTCAAGTGTAACGTGAACTGACATCTTGCTGCCCAACTCCCTACATAGTACCCCTGATGCTTATATCCCTTATAGCATCCCCCTACACCAAAGTGGCAATGTGCCTTGTTTGAGGTGAAAATGTAATAAAAAAAAAAAAAAGAAAAGAAAAAAAGATCTCTCAATGCAAATGATTCAGGTCAGGAGATTTTCCATTGTTCCATTATGGACCGCTGCTTCAATCTCCTGGAGAGAAGGAACCTCTGCCAAGATATCCTTGACCTGATTGCTAGGAATCGATCTAACAAACTCCGGATCAACGTAAGAAGGTCTGTTCAGGAGGTCATCGAAATGCTCCCTCCATCTATGAAGAATGTCGGTAGGGTCTAGAAGATCCCCACCATCCCACGAGCGCAAAGTAGTGATAGGTGATCTGGATGGTCCGTAAACCGCACGCAGTAGGCTGTATAAGACCTTGGTGTTGTTCGAATCCGAGGCAAGCTGTATTTCCTCAGCTTTCTGCCTCCACCATTCATCCTGCATGTTTCGCAACCTCTTCTGCACCTCACGCTTGATTGCCTTAAAATTATCCCTCAATCGATCTTGCTCACCATCTGTCAAACCATCCCCGAGATAAGCATGCAATGCCCTGGCTTTTGAATCAAGCAGAACCTGAATTTCAGTATCATTCTCATTGAACCAATCCTGATGTTTACGCTCACATTAACCTAATACGCTCTCACATACCTCAGACAGATTCCTTAAAAGCAGGCGAAGTGTTTTCACAGTCAATCTCTTCCATCTCCTTAAATAATTTCTCCCTCACAATATTGTCCTTTAGACGGGCAACATTATGTCGCTTTGGGATAACCACACCAGTTCCCTTCATCTTGGGCTTCACAACACATTTAACCTTTGCTCAGATCAACCAATGGTCGATCCAGCACTCTGCACCATGCATGACACGAACACTACAGATATCCCTCATCTCACGTTTTCTGACTAACACATAGTATATCAAGTGCCATTGTTTGGAACCAGGTCGTCTTGTATTTGTCCTGCTGAAAAACAGTGTTACCGATTTTAAAACCCATCTCTGAACAAAACTGCGACAACATCAGACCATAGCTATTACACTTGCCCACTCCATGTTTACCCAGCACATCCCAGGTTTCAAAATCTCCTCCCACCCTAGCATTAAAATCTCCAAGAATGAAGATTTTGTCAGCAAAGGGAATGCGTCAAACTACACTGCACAAAGCAAGGTAGAAAGCAACCTTTTCATCTTCTGTTGCATCCATAGTGGGTGTATAGACACTCAAAAAAGTTGTATAACGACCATTTACCAGAGGTAACCTCATAGTCATGATCCGGTCACACTACAGGGAAGTTCTTCCAGGCTAGAAAGAATTAATGCCTTTATAGCAAAAGCCACGCCTGATTCCCTCTTACATCCATTTGCGTTACCACTCCAGAAAATGGTGTAGGCCCCAGCCAACTCAGAAAACTGTCCCTCATCAGCCAACCTGGTCTCAGACAGAGCAACTATGTCCATGTCATAATATTGAAGTTCCTTAGATACAAAAGCAGATCTACGCTCTGGACGCATTATTGTTGATGGCAAGTCAAGCAGCGTCCGCACTTTCCAACATCCGATAGTCATTGTCATATATTTCCTCACAGTAGCATGATGACAACTGGGTCCAGGCTGTGGAGCTCTGGAAGTTTCAGTTCCCTTATTGCCATTTATGTTCATAACTATATTTTCAATTAAGGCTAGTCAATTGAAAAGAAGAGATGACTTGCAAATATATCGGTGAAAAAAGTGACCCCTCCTTGTAGAAAAGTGCCCAGTTAAGGGTGAAGGAATTAATGTTTTTAGCTAATTTTTCAATATTTGTCATCTGAAGCATCGGCTTCAAAACAATAACGACCTTGTGAAATCTATCACCTCTATCAAAAGTTTTAGGCAGACATACATACATACATACATTAAAACAGACAGATGAGATTTATATAATAGACTAGCGGGGGTACCCGGCGTTCCCCGGGTGTTTGTAGGTGTGTGTATTGGGGGGTGGATAGATCCAAACCCTATGTTAAACTTCTTTTAAAAATTGGAAAACAAAAATCTAGCGAACACAATATAAAAAGAAGAAAAAGTAAAATAAAAAAAAGTTTTGGTAGGTAAGTAGGATCAAACCTAGAACATTGAGGCAAAAACTTGATAAGTTACCGCTCGCCCATGAAAGGAAAGTAACTGAAACAAATTTCAATTAAACCTTTTAAACGCACAAGTAGCAGGTGCGCAGCGAATTAAATTTGGTCAAACGATATTAAATTCCGCACTTAATTTTAACTGCAGGATTGTTATTTTGGGTTTGTTTTTTACCCAACTTTGTCTGGTTTTGTTTTGCCAAACATGTTGTGGAAAACCAGCTCCCCTTTTATTAGGGCAGTGTCCGAATAAAAATCTGATATGACGGTTTTCATTGACATTGACCAAACGTCCATTGCTTTCTAGATGCTCCCGAATTAACAAGAATTGTGTAAAAGTCGACGTAAATAAATTTAGACGTGACAAGTGTTTACAAATCCTAGATATTATGATCTAGGGGGTTATATAAACAGTTCTAAGATATAGTACCCCTCCCCCTGAGAATACAGGCTAAAAAAAGCTTTATTTGGACATACAAAACCTCGTGTGCAGTATTTGCCTTACACATATATAGACTAGTGGGGGTACCCGGCATTGCCTGGGTGCTTGTAGGTGTGTGTGTTGGGGGGTGGCTAGATAAAAAAGAAAAAAGTTTTGGTATGAAAGTAGGCTAAAAAAAAAATTAAAAAACGAAGAAAAACAAAAAATAAAACAGCAAAAACGTTTTGGGAGGGAGGTAGGCTTGAACACGATGGAGGGAGGGGGAGCTGGGGTACCGTGTGTGTGTGTGTTGTGGGGGTGGTAGATAAAAAAAAAAAAAGATTCGAATTGAAAAAATGAATTAAAAAAAAAGCAGGAAAAAAGCCTTTGGAAGATATACAGAACAAATGCATACACATGCATATTTTCGGCGTTGCTCGGGACCGTATAAACAATGAAAAAACAAAAGCAGATATTGAACATATGTTTTATTCTTAGGGGAGAGGAATCTTTCATCTCAAGTTTTAGCGTTACAAACAAACATTTGTCTTTTATATATATAGATAATGACAGGTTTTTTGGGGGGCCCCCTCGAAGATAACTGATCAGTTGACCTACTTCTAGTGGTCCGTTTGACGTGAAATTTCGATATTTGTCATCCGGGTGATGGGGCTTCGATATGATACCAAATTTGTCAAGTTTCGTTTCGTCTTTCAAAAGTTTTAGCGTTACAAACAAACATACATACATACACACAGACGTTTGGCTTTTATATATATAGATGTGTGTGTGTGTGTGTGTGTGTGTATATATATATATATATTTATATATATATATTCGCTTTTATATTAGAGATGTGTGTGTATATATATATATATACACACACATAGACATAACTATATATATATACATATATATATATATACATGAATATACATACATATATATATAAATACATATAAAAATACATATACATACATATATACATATTTATATATATATGCACATACATATAAATGCATACATATATACATACACATATATATATACATAGATATACGTACATATATACATACATATATATGCATATATATATACATACATACATATGTATACATACATATATACATACGTATACTTATATATGTACATTTATATACATGCATATACATATACATACATATATACAAATATACATATTTTCATACATATATACACACATACATACATACATATATATATGCATACATATCTATATATACATATATATACAAACATATATATACATATACATATATATACATATTTTCATATATATACATATATATACATACACATACATATGCGTATATATGCATATACATATTTACATACATATATATACATATACATATACATATATTCATGCATATACATACATATACATACAAATATATACATACATATATATATACATATACATTCATGCATATACATACATATACATGTATATATATACATACATATATATATACATGCATATATATATACATGCATATATATATATATACATGCATATATACATACATATATATATACATGCATATATACATACATATATATATACATACATATATATATATATATACATATGCATATATATACATGCATACATATGCATATATATATACATACATATATATATATATATACATATGCATATATATACATGCATACATATGCATATATATATACATGCATACATATGCATATATATATATATATACATGCATACATATGCATATATATATACATACATACATATGCATATATATACATGCATACATATGCATATATATATACATACATACATATGCATATATATATACATACATACATATGCATATATATATACATACATACATATGCATATATATACATGCATACATATATACATACATACATATGCATATATATATACATACATACATATGCATATATATATACATACATACATATGCATATATATATATACATACATATGCATATATATATACATATGCATATATATATACATGCATACATATGCATATATATATACATGCATACATATGCATATATATATACATACATACATATGCATATATATATGCATATATATACACACATACATATATATATACATGCATATACATACATATATATATACATACATATGCACATATATACAAATACATATATACATATACATATATATATGCATACATAAACATACATACATACATATATATACATACATATACATATATGTACATACATATATATATGTACATATATATATACATATGTATATATAGTCATACATATATATACACATACATATATATAAATTCACACATATGTATACACATACATATATATATACATACGTATATATATACATGATGATGATTGCAACGTCTTGTCAGGCGAGTGACACTCCCTCAGACATTTAAAATCCATGAGCCCAAATGCCTGAGGGAGTATCTATACAAATATGATGTTACAGAGTCTTAGCTTTGTATGACAGCTAAGTCTCTCTCTCGGTTCAAAATGTTGAGATCCAGCAACAAGCAAGAGCAAGATAGCCAGCAACAAATTAAACTGCAGATCAGCTTCATGCGGGTAATGGTCTGCCGCTTTATGGTTTTTTAAATCAGAGATTTGCTTCTCCTAGAAAGGTTGCCTTCACCACGGCTTACGGGAGCCCTCTCCACCCCAATACACATATACACACACACAAATATACACTGTGCTAGTTGGCCGTTGACCCAGAAAACCAGTTCATTCGCCCTTTATATACATATATATATACATACATACATGTATACATACATACATATATACATACATACATATATGATGATGATATATATGATGATTTCAACGTCTTGTTAGACGAGAGCCACTCCCTCAGTCACTAAAATCCATGTGCCCGAATATGACTTTTTAGCCCTGCCAGTGACTTGCACACCCTCAAGCAGACATGACACTGAAAACGTTCCCTGATTTGTATGAAACTAACAGCAGCGGAACCTGTATTATCGTGGGCTTTCATGTGATTAACAAAACCTGCCTTAGACAACAAAGCACGATTACACACCTTACAGATCCAGAGATCTCCATGGTTGGCGGTAAAGTTTGGCATTTCCTACATGCTCTCTTAAGCTTCACTCGGTCTATTTTGGCTGCTTCAAAGTGTTCTGTGTCCCTGTATATCAGTGTCTTCCACTGCTTGCAATCATACGCTAGGGACTCCCAACTGTCAACAGGAATATGAAAGCTCACCAGACTCTCCTTGATGCTTTCACAAAAACGTTTTTTGGGCTTGTGCAGGGGTCTTTTTCCAAGAAAGAGCTCACCATATAACAATTGTTTTGGAAATCGATAGTTCTAGAAGTGTAAGCCATTTTGAGTTTCAGAAACAGTTTCAGATGGTTCACTGTTACACACAAGTCCTGGGAGGTTACTTGTTTGTAGTAGACAGTTCCACAGAACAAAATATTCTTACCGTGTCGAAACCCGGGAAAAGAACATGTGAAATTGCTCCAGAAAAGGTTTAATATTTATGAAGCAATTCTGGTTTCTGATTGGTTGGTAGCAGAACGTGAATTAATTTGATTCATCAGTTCTTAGCAGCATCGTTTATAAATAGAATCGTCCGACTGTGTGGGATCATACCCCCATTATAGAACCAAAATATTGCAACATCCTCCCTATTTTTTTATAATGGGGAAGTCCTTTGTGTTTGTTCTGCTCAAAAATAAATATATATTTTTATATTTACTTAGACATAACAAAAATTAGAAATCATTTGGATCTTAGAATTTTAGCATTTAAAAAGACGCCATTTTTAATTGTGTTCAAATGTCAAAAAGGAAAATTACAAAGATTTTATTATTTTTTTTATTTTTAAGCAAAAGTATTAGTTACGCATTAGTAGGTTAAAGTGTTAATACAAATAAAATGGATACAGTTTAACGTCTTGTCCAGGACTAATTTTTTTTTTTTTTTTTTTTATTAATATATATATATATATAGAAATCTATATACTCAGAGCATTACCCCTAGGGGTTTCCGCTGATATTCATGCAAAAAAAGTAAGAGCCTTCTCATAAGTGGAACTTCGCTGGTCTGTATTTTTAATATATAGAAATCTATATACATACAGGGCAGTGAAAGAAAAAAAAAATTATTCAGTCGAATTCCCCAACAAGTTTTGAGAAAGAACGTTGTAGCTTTATCCGTGTCGCCGGTTTCGTAAATACATCAGCGATATTTTGTTCTGATGATATGTAATTCAAAATAATGGATTCCTTTTTTATCTCGTTTTTTATGAAATGGTACTTCATATCTATATGCTTAGATCTTTGGTTGATTATCATGTTCTGTGCTAAGACTATACTGGCTTGATTATCACAATTAATTACTACGGGGCTTGTAATCAATTCTGGCTCTAAAATAGTCTTCAGGATATTTTTAAGGTAGAGTGCTTCCTGGGTCGTGTGTGTGATCGCGATAAATTCTGCTTCACACGTAGAGAGAGATACAATCTGTTGCTTTTTAGATTTCCATGAAATAATAGGCCCATTTTCTGAGAGTCTGAAACAATATCCAGATACACTCTTGCGATCCTTGTCGTTTGCCCAGTCTGAATCCAAAAAACCTTCTAATTTTAGGAGATTTCTTGATTTTCTAAATACTAACTTCTGTTCTTTGGTTCCTTTTAAATAACGTAGGACTTGTTTAGCTCTGTTTAAATCCTTCATTGTCGGTCGTGATAATTTTTGTGACAGTTTTGTTACTGTATAGCATATGTCGGGCCTGGTTGCAGTCATTAAATATATAAGACTACCTATAATTTCGCGATATTGTGTGTCATTTATTATTTCAGATTCTGTGTGTATATTTTTATTAATGTCATTTTCAACCGGTGTAGAGCGTTTCTTGCACTCTCCCATTCCAAATTTTAATAGTATTTTGTTGATGTATCTCGATTGAGTCATCGTAACAAGTCCTTTGCTTTGAGTAAATTCTATCCCCAGAAACCAGGATATTTTGCCAAGATCGGTCATTTTGAATCTTTTACTTAATTTGTTCTTAACATCAGTTAACATTATGTCACAATTCGATGCGATTAAAATATCATCGACCCACAAAACCAAAATCAGTAGTTTATCGTCTTTGTGTTGGGTATATAAACAGGGGTCTACAGCGCATTGTCTAAATTGTTGTTTAATAATATAATCATGGAATACTGTGTTCCAACACTGAGCACTCTGCTTTAGACCATATAATGACTTGTTAAGTCGCCACACGCTATTTTTATTTTTCATTATAAATCCCTCTGGAGGGGTAATATAAATTTCACAGTCTATTGGGGCATTCAAATAAGCATTTTTTACATCCATTTGATGGATGTTTAGGTCATATTGTGATGCAACTTGCAGTAAAACTCTGATTGCCGTTAGGTTTGTGGTCGGCGAAAACGTAGAAAAGTATTCTTTACCGTAAATCTGAGAGCACCCCTTAGCAACAAATCTTGCTTTGTACTGTTCTACGCCTGATGCTGTACTCTTTTTTGTAAAGGCCCATCTGGTAGAAATAACATGTTTATCTCTTGGGAGAGGCACTACCGTATAGGTATCATTTTCGGTTAAGGCATCTATTTCTTTTTTCATGGCAATTTTCCATTCATCACAATGTTCTGAATTAATTGCTTCGTTGAAGCTTTTTGGCGCATTTTCCATTGAATAGCAATAGTCGATTTGATAATCTTTTATATTGTCGACCACAAAAAAATCGGGTCGTCTTCTATTTCTTTTGGGATATCTTTCGACTTTATCATCATCATCATCATGGACACTCTCGTCTCCGTCATTTTTATTGTTTTCATTTGTTCTAATTATTTGAGGTAATATAATTTCATCCTCTTCATATGACGGGTTTTCGTCTGTAAAATTAAACGTGTCTGTGAATTTTACACACCGGCTTCTTTTTATTTTATTTTTTCGGGAAAAAATATTACATTGGCTGGACTGTTTTTATCGTATCCAAGAAATATACCTCTGTCGGCTTTAATATTCAATTTACTCTTTTTCTCTATATATGCGAAGCAAGTTGAACCAAATATATGCATTCTGCTTAAATTTGGTTTTTTACCGCAGAAAGATTCATATGGAGTTTTAGATAGTGTTTTGTTAAAGCACCTGTTGCGTATATAGGCTGCCGCCATAAGTGCATACGCCCAGAGGTTTTTAGGGAGTTTTGATTCAATGAGTAGGCATCTTGCCATTTCAAAAAGTGTCCGCCACGCACATTCAGCAGTCCCATTTTGGTGTGGCGATCTAGGAGCTGATGTTTCATGCCTGATATGATGGTTAATTAGTAAAAGTTCAAAGTCTTTATTGGTGAATTCTGTACCGTTGTCAGAGCGAATACACTTGATTTCACCGTAGGGGGTCATGTCGGCTAGATATTTCTTAGTTGCTAGCAGGGTATCAGATTTGTTCTATAAAAAGTAAACCATTATTAAACCTGAATGGTCATCTACGAAATTCAACACATATCTATAATGTTCTCTGGCCATTGGTTCTACAGGACCGTTCAAGTCACAATGCACCATTGATAGGATTTTTTTTTGGCCTTTTTGTCTGGTATCTTGTTTTGATAGTTTGTCATTTTCCCTTGCGTATAGACGTCGCAGTTGAATGTTTTTGGAAGTTGTATTCGCATTCCATCAACTACAGTCGGCAACTTTTTGATATCAGGAATATTGCAGTGTCAAGAATTTTATGCCATGTCTGTAGATCATGGCAGGTGGTTTTTGATGGGACTACGCTATTTAAATAATATAGTCGTCCATTTTCTTTAATGTTGAATACAGTTCCATTCGGGTATACCAGTTTTGATTTATTGGGGCTAAAGTTTATATTTGCACCTTGTTTTGTGGCAGCTTGTACAGAAAATATATTTTGCTTAAATTTTGGGATTAGAAGAGCGTTTTCTAGAATACAGAAACACTGTTCACCTTTATTGTTCTTTAGTGAGATTTTCGCATTGCCTCTTTTCAAAACGATATCATTGACTCGACTCCCGTCAGCTAGTTCTACAAAATGATTTTGTGGCTTAAAGTTGGGGTCAAAATTGATAAAATCAGATTCCTTTGTAATCACATGTGCCGTGGCCCCACAATCGACAAGAAAATTATTATTGTTTGTTGAAGTATCAAATGTACACAAAAATAAAAATGTATGTTCGCTAACAGAGCTCTCTACATTTTTAATGTAGTCGCCATTTTGAGTTCTGTATCTACATTAGAAACTCTTGTGATTAGGTCGTCCACAATTATAACAAATAATTTTTGTACTTTTCCTAGGAAAAAACCTGCTTTTGGCAAAGTTGCGTTTTTTATTCCTGGCATGGGTATAATTCGATTTTGGTGTTTTTATGTGTGTATTTTTAAATTTCATGATATTTGTGGATTCGTTTTTTTCTATGATCATTTTTTCAGTTTCTTCGTAACTTCTGAGTGCTACCTTGAATTGGCTAAAAGTCATGGGTTTTTCTTTCTGGGTTATCACGGTGGTAAATGGCTTGAAATCACTCGGTAATCTCTTAAGGACCATGGAAATTAACAGACTGTCACTTATAACTCCACCAGACATTTTTAAAGAATTTGCAGTTGTCTCGGCTCTTATAATATAATCAGTAATAGTTTCGGCTTCCATTCGTTTTAGAGAGGTCAGTTCAGTGTATAAAGAAATAATTTTGGGTTTTCCTTTCGATAAATAATGCTCTCTCAATATGTTTAATGCTTTGCAGCCATCGTCCAGGGCTTCTCTCATTACCAGTGATAGACTTTGGTCACCTAAACACTGTATTAATTCCGCAAAGACAGTTGCGTTCTTTTCAATGAAGTCGGGGTCGTTTCTGTTTTCAGGTTGTGTTTGTAGTACTTTGTGTAGCTTTAGGATTCGTAGATATCCTGGAAATTTAACTTGCCACAATTCGAATTTTGATTCGGATCCATCGAAATAAAGACGCACGCTGGGCGCATAACCTCTAGAAGTATAAGCCATTTTGAGTTTCAGAAACAGTTTCAGATGGTTCACTGTTACACACAAGTCCTGGGAGGTGACTTGTTTGTAGTAGACAATTCCACAGAACAAAATATTCTTACCGTGTCGAACCCCGGGAAAAGAACATGTGAAATTGCTTCAGAAAAGGTTTAATATTTATGAAGCAATTCTGGTTTCTGATTGGTTGGTAGCAGAACGTGAATTAATTTGATTCATCAGTTCTTAGCAGCATCGTTTATAAATAGAATCGTCCAACTGTGTGGGATCATACCCCATTATAGCTCCAAAATATTGCAACAATAGTCTTCAAACTGGATGAGATGACCCGCCCAATGCAACTGGTTCTTAATAACAATGGTAGCAATACTGGCTGTTTTGGCCTTTTTTAAGACAGATGTATCAGGGACAAAGCTATACCACTTTAAACCAAGAATGTGTCTAAGACAGTGCTGATGGGACCTCTTGAGCAATTCTATATGTGACCGGTACAAGGTCCAAGTTTCAGATGTGTAGAGTAGGGATGGTACTACACATGCTTGATATACTGAAATTTTAGTTGTCAGAGTTAGATCACCATCAGACCAGACTATCTTGTAACCTTCCAAAAGCATCAGATGCCTTGCTGATTCTCTGTCTTATTTCCACATTAAGAGTGTCATCATTTGATAAGGCACTCCCAAGGTAAACAAAATTTTTTACGACTTCAAGGCACTTTCCACGCAAAGACGAAGATATCAGGTTCCATATACAGATCATCGGGAGCAGGAGTGTACATGACTTTAGTTTTCTTAATGCTAACTGTCAGTCCGAAGCAGGTACAAGCATTTGTAAAGAGATCCATCACTAGTTGCATATCTACTGGGGAGTGTGTTACCAGGTCAGCATCATCAGCATACAACAGTTCCCTAACAAGTCCATCACTAACAAGTGTTTTGGCTTGGAATCTTCTGAGGTTGAACACCTTTCCAGTTGTTCGGAATCTAATATAAACACCCATATCACAATCGTGGAAACCATACCAGAGCACAGCAGTCAAATAGAGCGAAAACAATGTTGGTGCAGCCGACTTTTCTTCTGTTTGGAGTGAGGTTCAGTGTTGTGTAGCCAAATAAAAAACAAATGGTGGTCTAACCTCTCCAGGGAGATACAGACTGCCTACAATCATAGAGATATCAAGACATTCTACACTCTGCTTCATGGTTCGAAATCCTCTTCAACTACACAACTCCTGGCGAAGGACAGGAAAACCTTGCTGAAAACATCAGATGAAATTATGCATCGATGGCTTGAACACTTTCTTGATCTTTTTCATAACCCATCCTATGTTGATGTTGCTGCAATAGAAAGTATCCCTCAATGTTCCTTTTGTCTGGAACTTGATGTCGAACCGACTCTTGCGGAAACAGTTGACTGCATAAAACAGATAAACTCGAACAAAGCCCCTGGGTTGGATAGCATCCCTGTTGAGCTGCTGATACATGGTGGTGTCAATGTACACTGTGTGGTCCACTCTTTGATACTGTTCAGAGATGAAGAGTTGAGAAGTTTCAAATAAGCTTTCTGCTTTCTATCAATTTGAAGGTTAATTTGATTGAAATTATCAGCAAACCAATCTCTATGTCTGGGAATCTTCAACCAAAGAGCTTCAACACCTTTTTGGTATATCGTATCTCTGTCTCCCAGTCACAATCTGAGAAATCCACCTGGTTGAAAGCAGATTTCAAGGAACTTCGTACGACTGGATCCTTCAATTTGGAAACATCAATACGTTTAGGCACTTTGACACCATTGAAACAGCTTTTTTTGCGAACTGTAATTCTCAGTTGAGCTCTGACCATTAAATGATCAGTACCACAGTCAGCACCACGCATTACTCTAACTGTGCAAAAATTTTCAAGATCATCACGTCTACACAGTATGTAATCAAGCAAATGGCCATGTTTAGATTGGGGATGGAACCAGGTATCCTTGTTTTTCTGGTGGGAAAAAGTGTTGGTGATAACAAGATTTAGTTTGCTGCAGAGATGGAGAAGCAGCATACCATTTGAATTGACTCTACCAATGCCATATGGACCCAATGGAGACCAAGTCTCATTGTTTGATCCAACCCGTGCATTGAAGTCACTAAGAACCACCAAACTCTCAGCACTTGGCAAACTGGTGATAAGAGAACAAGCATATGATAAAAGGAAGTAATATCGTCTTCAGGCGAAGTAAGAGTCGGCGCATAGACAGAAAGAACATTCATATAACGACCAGCAGCAAGGGGCATTCTCAGTGTCATTGCACGGTCATTTATGCCTACTGGCTGTTCGATCTTGTCAATTAAGGAGTTCTTAACTGCAAAACCAACACCAGCCTCACACCTCTCCTTTTCAGCTCTACCAGACCAGAAGATTGTGTAGCCCGACTCGCGCTCAATCAGTCGATCCTCACCTGCGAAACGTGTCTCAGAGAGTGCAGCAATGTCTATATTGTCTCTTTGCAATTCCTTAGTCAAAATTGCAGTCTTCCGTTCTAGTCTTTTACCATTGTCAATAAGTGTTCTCACATTCCAGCAACAGAGCTGGAGTGGGTGTCGTTTAACATAATACCTTCTGTTCCTGTTAATATGGACAGCCATCGCCAATAGGACATTTTTCTTTCTTTTTCTTTTTTTTGACAAATGTCTGAGGAAGTATCTGTACGAAGATGTTATTCCAGAGATTTAGCTTTGTACGACAGCTAGTTTCTCTCTCGGTTCAAAATAGTGATATCCAGCAACAAGCAAGAGCAAGATAACCAGCAACAAGTTAAACTGCAGACTAGCTTAATGCGGGTACTGGTCTTCCGCTTTATGTTTTTTTAGATCAGAGATTTGCTTCTCCTAGAGAGGCTGCCTTCACCATGGCTTTCTGGAGCCCTCTCCACCCCAGAAAAAACAAATCCATCGCATGCCACATGTAAAACAGAGCAGTCATGAACCTTGGTGTTTTTTTGCTTTTTTTTTTAATTGAGAGAAGCGTTTAAAAACGGTATAATTCTTCAATGATCATGACGATAGTGATGATGTTTACAATTCAATGAATACACACGATAATAAAAATGAAAACAAATCCAACACATGCAATACGTAAAACAACACAGTCATACATACATACATATATATATGATGATTGCAACGTCTTGTCAGACAACTGCCACTCCCTCAGACACTTAAAAGTCCATGAGCCCAAAAATGACTTCCATCGCCACGGGACCATTTTAATGCCTGAGAGAGTATCTATACACAGATGATGTTACAGAGTCTTAGCTTTGTACAACAGCTAAGTCTCTTTCTCGGTTCAAAATGTTGAGATCCAGCAACAAGCAAGAGCAAGATAGCCAGCACCAAGTTAAACTGCAGACCAGCTTAATGCGGATACTGGTCTCCCACTTTATGGTTTTTTAAATTAGAGATTTGCTTCTCCTAGAAAGGTTGTATATGTATATATATACATATATATATATATATATATATATGCATACACATATATACACATACATATATATACATACACATATATACACATACATATATATACATTCATATATACATGCATACATATATGATGATTGCATACATATATACACATGTATATATACATATATATATATATACACGCACACACGCACATATATCTATACACACATACATATACACCCACACACATACATATACATATATACGCACACATATATATACACACACATATATATACATATATACACACACATATATATACATATATACACATACATATATATACACACACATATATATATACACACATATGCATATATACACACACACATATATATATACATATACACACACATGTATATATGTATATATATATATATATATCCGTTTTTGTGTTAAAAAATAAAACAGCATAAACAAATCACTCAGCTTTCAGATTTCCTTGTTTTTTTGTAAAAATTAACTTGTCAAAAATGTCAAGAACCACAACCTTGACCATTTGCCCTAATATTTCAATAAGCTAAATCTTCCAATGAACATAACATATGTACTCAATCAAAATTATCCAAATTCTAAAATTTAAAAAAAAAAACAAAAAAAAAGAGGGAGAAAAAATTATTTTTTCTAACTACATAGATTCTACGTATATATATATCTGTAAGTAGACATGTCAATTTATATATCATCTATCTCAGCCTTTTCATACAAATTACATTGAATCTTACAACACACCTTAAAGGGACGATTAGAATTTTAAAAAGACCTCTCGGTTTGAATGCATGAAATAGCAGATGAATGTCTAGTATGTGGTACGATGCTTCATGCCTAGCTAGAAAAGAAAAACAATAAAAAAAAAGTTTTTAAATGATTAAATTATGTTATCTTTGCTGAATTATCTAACTATGGCATATTTCTAGAATGTCACTCCACTAGAACCTCCAGATCATCATGGACATGAAATATATGCCTACATTGGGGATAGCTTTACCTGCAGCAGGGACATCTCCAAAAGAGACCCCAAACATCCCTACATGTGCTTCAGAGTAACACTTACCTACAGCACAGCATTTATATTTGCCCTCTACCATCTTCACAATGACGGAGTAGCTATCTTTGATAATATCTCTAAGCAAATTGATCATACTCTGTTCAGCCCTCGGCCAACATTCATGTTTGTGGGATTTTAATGTTCACAATGTTGAATGGCCAGTGAACTCAGACAAAACAGATGATAGAAGCGAGATTTTGTTACCCTAACCTCTAACCCTCTTTTCTGGCCTAATGCAGATTGTTAACGAACCCACTCGAATACTTGATGCTGATGAACAATTTGCAAGTCTTTTCTAACATGCTCTGAACAAGGATCTTCTGATCACTCGGTTGTCTTCATATAGATAAGAACAAATATAACAAAATCCCAAACAAACCTCTCCGTCGAACCACTGATACTCAATAGCTGACTGGGACAGATTTCAAACGTTCATATCGAAACTACCCATATGCTCCATGTTTAAAAAGACTGTGTCTGCTATGGCATCTGACTTAACTGTCGGCATAAACAGCTACATACCCTCCAAAAAATTTCAATAGAAACGGAACAGCCAGCCAAGGCACATCCCTGAATACGCTGCCGCCATTGCTCACAGAAACCACTACTTCAATTGCTTTAAATGTAAAAGATGTTTTGAAACTAAAGTCGCCTTTTAGGACTGCCAGCAATCACTGCAATACGATTACAAAAAATGCGAGAGGGTCATATGCTGATCCCATCAAGTCCAAAGTAGAAGAACAAAGGTTTGGTTCCAATAAGTTTTGGTGAATAAGAAGGTTCTGAAGAGATGTGTTTCCTCCATCTAAACCATCATTAACGGTGATTCCATCAGCACCTGACAAAGCCAAACTCTTTAAGAACTCTGCATCAAACTCAACCCTATACAATCAGGGCCACCTTCCTCCAGAATTTACCCTAAGACCGAAAATAATCTGAGCCACATACACATATTTGTCTGAGATGTCTTGCCACACTCATCAAAAATTTTAATACCAGCAAGGCAACTGGTCCTGACAATATTCCAATCACAGTATTCAAAAAGCTGCATCCAAAACTAGCTCCTATACTTACAAAACTGCTCTATCATTGCCTAAAGGAGAAATATTTCCCAATACCTTGGAAAATATCATTAATCTGTCCAGTATTTAAAAATACAGGAGATTGATTTTCAGCATTTCATTACAGACCAATTAGTCTTTTGTGTGTCATTGCTTGAATCAGTGTTAAATAGAAAAATCTACAGATCTACAACTGATGTATTAACTGTAATCTCACATAGGATCGGTGAAACTATCAACAGAGGTTTCATCTTTAGAGCAATAACTCTTGACATATCAAAGGCATTTGATAGGGTTTGGCATAAAGGTCTACTTCAAAAGATGTTCAACTATGGAAAATTTAGAAATGTCTTCTCAACTATCAAATGTTTTTCTTTGATAGGTTTATACAAGTAGTCATTGATAGCCAAAAATCCGAAACTCAAACTATCAATGCAGGCATGCCCCAAGGATCGATCCAAGGCCCAACTCTTTTCTTTATTTTCAATGATCTCTCTCAAATCACATTCTGAGTTCATTTATCGACATAGGCAGACGACACTACCAGCTATAGAAATACTTCAAAGGCCAACAACGATCTCTCTCTCTCTCTCTCTCTCTCTCTCTCTCTCTCTCTCTCTCTCTCTCTCTCTCTCTCTCTCTCTCTCTCTCTCTGATCTTGAGCATGTGGTGCAATGGACCAAAAGATAGCTAGTTAATTTTATGCCTCCAAAACCAAGCTCCTATCCTTTCACCATAAACGTTCTAACACACACTTGGCCCCAATCACTATGAATGGCTCTCGCATGCCTTGAAGAAGCTTCCAGTTTCAACAAGTTTTTCTAAGTTTGATCTTCACTCCTGATCCGAAATGAAAGATTTATATTAAATCTGCTACCAAGGTTGCTGGAAAACTGATTGCAGTATCTCATTCTCTAAACAATCCACTACCTGTACCAGAACCAAATACCTCCTAAAAGTACTGTTGTCACATCTGGGGAGGCACTGCCTGGAGTATTCTATCCTGCCTTGAAAATGTTCAAAACCAGCTTTGAAACCTAGTTGGGGATGTCATTTATCTCCTCCCTACAACCTCTTTCTAACAGTCTGGCTCTGCTTTATCGTTACTTTCATGGCAGGTGCTCATCTGAGTTTCAATCTATGATCCTCCTTGCATAACTTTCACAGAAGACCCTCGTCTAACTACAACCACTACTAACAATTTCCAGCACTCTCTATCTGTGCCTAAATTTAAACACAGATACCATAAAAAAAGCTTATTTCCTAAAACTGCCTACCTATGTTCCACTGGCCTTCTTCCCAGCTAACTATAATATAGTCATCTTCAAATTTGATGTAGACAAGTTCTTGCTGAGACGTCCTCTTAAATAATTATATTTTACCTAATTCCCACCACTAATTATCACTATGCTTTTGTCTCAGTGACCACCGTGCACTCATCAACACTTATCCTCGAGTTGCCTTTGGGCCTTGATAAAAAAAGTTTAAAACCCAATTATAAAGAACTTTGGTAATTTTGACTAGATCAGAGAATTTCTTCAGTCCCTTTTTGCAGATTTTGAAAATCTTTGTTATTGTTGACAGATATTGAAATTGTCAGGTTGTGCTTATATTACAATCCTTGCAAGCATTCTAAAGAAATTGGAATTTTTTGGAAAGTTTAATAATTTTTGTATAATACCTATTTTCTAAAATTCCACAGAAATCAGAAGTATGTGAATTTTCATGAAGGGCTACAACTCATTTTTAAAAAAAATCTTTTGCAGAAACTAATTAAGCTAAATATAGTACACATTACCCATCCTTATCCCTCATATCTTTATTTCAAAATTCATAATTATCGGTTAGTTAGTTTAGGAGTGAATCCTGTACATAGAAATATATAAACACACATATACACATACCTTTATATATAGATATAGAAACAACAACAACAACAACAACAACAAAATGCTTCCAATTCAGCAGGATGCAATGTTTTTTTTTATGAAATGTAACCGCCTAAAACTTGTGCTCCACCCCAATATAATTCCTCGTATTTTTTTTTTTTTATATTATTACTTTTACCCTTTTCTTTTCTTTTGTTGAATGTAACAAAGAATGTCGTACAAGTAGGTAGATATTCACTGATACCACCCTGTACTAAAAAAGGAAATGCATAATAAATTGCCCTCCTTACAGTTAGCAATAGCTTATAACAATTACGAAAACAAGATAGTTCAGTTTTATTTTTATTTTTATTTTTGTCAGGATTGGGGAGAGGCAATAGAGGTATGTTATCTTTTTATTTTTATTATTATTTTTATTTTATTTATTTATTTATTTGCACTTAGAGTCTTGCTATGAATCTAATGTTGACAATACAAGCTAGCGGTCGGCTGGCTGTCTACCTAGGGTCATGTTGGGCCATCCAGTCAATCAGCTAACTTAGTTATCCAACCAAATGCAGTAGATATCCTAGAAGATGATCCAACCAATTCTGGTTTCTACATTGTAAGAATACCATTGCTAAAGTGCAGCAGGTAACATTATATTTCATCTAGGATGTTCTGTTACCAATCCCTTTGTGTCCGATATCAGGTAGATATGAATCTACGCTAATTGTTGGGAGTGAACGTGGTAAATGGTTAGATAAAAATAAAGAGTCCCGGGGGTGAGGTGATAGGGAGAGTGATTAATGTAATAGACACCCTCCTGGACTGTGGGATCACCTAACCAGAGTTCAAATATGCCAGATCTATTAAAGTCATTTAACTACAAATATTGTATATATATATATATATATATATATATATATATATATATATATATATATATATATATATATATATATATATATATTCTTTATTTATTTATGTTTTGTTAAAATCTCCACTTTGAGCTAGCTCCTCAACTCAACTTCAGAAGAAAAAATAAAAAACATTGTACAAGATTTATTTTTACTATTAACCTCGAATCAAATTATGTTAAATTTAACAGTTTATAAAACTGCCCCGTTAATTACTTTATTTGGCCCTGATTTCTGTATTCATTTAATTATTATATCTGGATAGGTTCTTATTTGTACTGTAATTAACGTTCACAGGAAACATGAGTTGGAACAATTATATTGAGAGTATTGTAATTCTTGAGATGAGAATTTGATCTTTCATATCACTTGGGCCATTGATACTGCTGTCCTCATTTTGGATATTATCCTCGAAATATTTCTGAATTTAATTTATTTTTTTCTTAATATAAATCAGAATTTGTAAATCAAAAAAGCCAATACAATAGTTTTTTTTTTCTTTTAATAAATGTGGATTTTTTTTTAAATTTTTAAACTCTACGCTGTATTGGCTTTTCAAATTGGTAAATTCTAATTCAAATTTATTTAACGCTTACATTGAGAAAAAATTTCCAATTCATTTCATATGAGAAGGAGTTTACAAATTTATCTTTAGTTGATTTTTGACAACTAAATATTTTCATTTCTTGCCAAATAGAAAAGTTACTAGCCAAACACATATGATTTTTGGAGTATGACATTTTCTTTCCATGAAAAGTATGTATACCATAAAGATTTTCATATTTTTGTTTTTTTAAATATGTGTCATCTTTGATATAAATCTCATCTGTCTGTTTAAATGTATGTATGTATGTATGTATGTATGTATGTATGTATGTATTTGGACAGGCGTTTGTAGAGCTGTCATGAGATCTCGCTGCCAACAAAGATTAAGGTTTATGCTGCATGCGTTCTCTCTGCTCTTCTCTATGGTTGTGAAACTTGGACAACATACAGGAAGCATTTGAGGCGTCTCGAGCAGTTTCACCAGATGTGCCTACAGCGAATCTTAGGTGTGGATTGGCAAATGTATGTCAGTGATGTGGAGGTGCTTGAACAGATCCAAAGTCTAAGCATTGAAGCTCACATAGACTGAGATGGAGTGGACATGTGGTGAGAATGTTAGACAGTCGACTTCCCAAACAACTCCTTTATGGTGAGCTTGCCGAGGGAAGACGTCTGGCTCAAAAGCCTAAAAGGAGATTCTACCTTAAGGTCTACCTTAAAAAAATGTGAGATGGATGAAAGAACCTGGGAGAGTCTTGCTTTGGATTGTGGAGAGTGGAGAAGGATCTTGTGGGGAGGTGTCAGCAAGTTTGAGGCAGATCAAACCCAGTACAAGCGGCTGAAATGTGATATCCAGAAAGGGAGGATAAAAGGAGCAGTGGATGGGCGGGGGCACCAAATTAGTCTGGAGTGTGAGGTGTGCAGAAGATTACGTCTGAGCAGAGATGGGCTGATGAGCCACCAGACTACTCATCAGCGCAGTGGGCGACAAAGCAGTCTTGTGTTGCCAGATTTAACCTGTGTCAACTGCGGGCGGATGTACAAAACAGCAGGTGGTTTGAAGCAGCATTTGATTATAAATAGAAATGACCATCATGAACGTGCTGCTAGTGGTGCACATGTCTGCACAATGTGTGCCAAAGAATGCCAGAGTTTGGCAGGGCTTAAAAACCACCTTCGTGCAGCCCATCACTGATTTGTTTTCATGTTTCTGCATATCTTTTTTGTTTTGGTGCTATATCAAGTAATGGCAATGTTCGAAAACGAATCTGCTGCCATCATGTATGTATGTATGTCTAAAGCTTTTGACAGAGGTGACAGATTTTCACCAGATTGGTATCGTTTTCAATCTCGACCATTTGGACGACTAATATCGAAAAATTGGCTAAAGACATTAATTCCTTCACCCTCACCTGGGCACTTTGCTACAGGGAGGAGTCACTTTATTCACCTATATTTTCGAAAGTCAACCCTTCTTTTCTATTGACTAACCTTAATTTAAACCTCCACCACTTCCTAATTACACTGGTAGCATCATCCATAACTTTGCTTTATCCCATTCCTTCACACAGACAGTAACATCCTCGACCTGTCTCCCAGATCACCAGAACCAGCAAGCCTCACTTTTGGATCTATTTCTGACAACAGTTCCTGATGATTGTGTAACAAATGCTCATTGCTCACTCGGGAATGCTGATCACGCTGTGATAATGATAGACATTACTCTAAACTCTCGACCCCAAGTTGAAGAGCCATTGCTTAAAACGACAAGGTACTACAATAAGACTGACTGGAATGCCATCAGAGATCACATCAGAGATATCCCATGGGGAAATATCTTTTCTCTTCCAACAGAACAGTGCGACAATGAGACTACTGAATGGTTCAAAGGAGCAATTGAAGTACATGTTCCTACACGGAAGTTCTATGCAAACCCCACTCTCCCCAATGATTTATTTCTACATGTGTAGATGCCATTGCTCAGAGGCAACATGCATACTGTAGATTTATCCAGCATAAGTCCTGTACAAACAGACAAAAGTATATAGAAGCTAGAAATAATTGTAAGAAAGAAGGAGCAACAGCTAAGAGTGAATATAGGAACTTGGGATTTCTGGAAAATCTACAATAGTGTGGTAAATAATGGGCAATCGACAATACCCCCACTAACCAACAATCACGAGGTTGTTTGCTCAGCAACTAAGAAAGCTAACATGCTTGCCCATCAGTTTGCCTCAAACTCTACTTTGGACCCAGTAAACTATTCCCTCCCTGATTTTCCTCTGCGGACAGAAAACACGCTAGACGATCTGATAATCATGCCTTCCCAACTAGATATAATAAAAACCTAGACACCTTGAAAACATATTGAGATCATTGCTAAGGCTGCTGCAAAGAAGGTGGGCTCTCTATATCGCGCTAGAAAGTTACTTACGCCTGAAAGTATCCTGTACCTCTATAAAGCCACCATTCGCCCATGTATGGAGTACTGCTGTCACATTTGGGCTGGTGCATCTGCTACTAGTCCCTCACTCCTGGACAGGATCCAAAAGAGAATCGCCACCTAATAGGTCTTGAACTGTCATCTAAACTTCAGCGCTTGTCCCATCGATGAAATGTTGCATCCCTCTGCCTGTTTTACAAGTATTTTATATTTCCTTATATTCCCTTGACGAAAATACCCCTGTCAAACCCGACAAGCAGCAAAGTCCCACCCCTACACAGTCGAGATTCCTAGATGTAAGAAAACTACTCTAGTAGCTTCTTCCCCAGAACTGCAAGACTTTGGAATTCTCTTCCGGTTTCCTGCTTTTTCAACTGTACTGACATGCAGAAGGTCAGTGTAATGTGAACGGACATCTTGCTGCTAAACTCCCTACATAGTACCTCTGCAACTTAGGTCCCTGATAGTAGCCCCCTACATCAAAGTGGCCATGTGCCTTGTTTGGGGTGAAAATGTAACAAAATATATATATATATATATATATATAGATATTTGTGTGTGTGTGTGTGAGTGTGTGTGTGTGTATGTTTCTATATGTGTTTATATATATATATGTATATATATATGTATCTTTTTATGTATATATATTTATATATGTGTGTGTATGTATATATATATATATATATATATATATATATATATATATATATATATATATATATTGCTACTTGGAACATAAAGAGCTACAATTTGGAATTGTGTTTAATAGGGTGCTGAAGGGAGTTGAGCAACAAGACGTCTGTCCACATTACATTTAAACTTCTGCAGGTTAGTACTGTCAAGGAAGCAGGAAACAGGGAGGGGATTCCAAAGGGGGAATAAACTTTTAGAGTAGAAGGCTTTCCAGCATCTAGGAACATCAACATTTAAGAGGTAGGATTTTGCTGCTTGCCGAGTTAGTTGATTAGAGAACACAATATCAATTGTATATCTCCTAATATGGATATTAGATTTCAATTCTGATGTCTAATTATTTGTGGCGAGGCTTGCATACACTGTACAATATTCTATACTAGCATATATTATAGAAGTAGAATTTTTTTTACACATGTATTTGTTGCATAATGCACATCCATATATTTTAGGTGTTAAAGCAATATTGCTAAGCTGAGAACGCAATTTTTCTTAGAGTTATAATTGATTTTTAATAACACGTAATTTAGGATTCTTTTTATTTTCATAGTAAGTAAAAAATATGCAGAGACCCATGTTGTAATTGTCAACAGCTACAGTGTATTATTTTCGTGAATCAATCAAAAAAAAAAAAATAATAATACGTTTCAATTAGTTTAAGATGGCATGTTGAATACGATCAGAAATGTTCTGTAAATCCTTTTGGTATTCTGAAGGATGACTAAAAGTATTAGTAACATCCAGAGTTCAAAACTCGAATTCAAACATTATGATAGCCTCCAAATACTATCAGGGTGCAAGGTAGAAAAAAAAAAAAAAAAAGAATTGGAGGGAGTGCATATTATTATGTTATAAATAATGAGAGGTTGGAAATGAAATAATAATGGTTACATGAACATAATTACACTTGTTAACAAAGTAACACATTAGCATGAGTGGAGTGAGAGAACCTAATGAATAGAGAGTGAAACTGTTTGCTATCACAGTATAGGGATACATATTTGAGAGAGACATTTTGCACAGAATGAAGTTATGATTTTTAAATGGCAAATGGAATGCATACATAGTTTTGCAAAACATGCTTTATGAAATTATGTAAGTGATGAGTGTGAAATTTATTTTTCAAAGCATTTGATTATTTTCCTATTAGAACAGGGGAAAAATCGATATCATTTTATTAATATCGTATACTAGAAAGAGTCTTTAAAATGCCTGTTTATTTTACCATTATATTCCAATTCTGGTGCCTAAATACTGCTGATCAGGATTACATGTGCAACTCTAGATGAGACTTATATTTATTTACCTTCTCTGCAAGGAAGTTAGACACAAGGTCAGGTGTGGATTTGAAAAGGAAATGCGTTCTGGTTTACAAATAATGCTTGAGCAACCATATTGACATTTCCCCGTAGCAATAAACTAACCCCTTCTAAGAGAAAAGATGAAGCCTGAATGGGAAAGGTGACATTCTAGGACGAAACAGAACCATACCTCAGCCTGATAGTAACAAAGCCGCTGTTGGACTGATTGTCAAGGACATATCCCTAACTGGTACGAATAACACCTACTTAAGCTGTGCTATGTAAGAATATTTTTTCAATAAAAATGTGATTTTCTTAAAATATAATAATTAGTGTTATGACGATTAATCAGAATCGGAAAAATCTGAATTTTTTGGGGTATCGGAATCTTTTTATTTATTATTTTGAGAGAATTGGATGATGCTAGATAACTAAAAGGATTATAGAATGGAGTGAGAAGCGCCTTCAGGCTAAATTAGGAGTGAATGAACGGTGTGATTCAAACTTTCTAAGAAGATTGGCGATCATAGCAACGGGGATTTGAATAAGGCCGGAGAGCAGAGCAATCAGAACCTTGTGAATGTGACAATAATCTAGATGGGAATATTCTGAAACATTTAAATAAGGACAACGCCTTCTTATAAATATAATTAAAGTTAGAATACAATATACAATATTTGGTTCCAATGTTTTTCTATGATTCTAGAAACAGACCCAAATTAAATCGAAAAAGAAAAAAACAACAACAACAAAAAAAAAACGGAAGAAAAAAAACATGTACATGCTCAGCAAATACTTATCAAGTGTGGATAGGTTAAGTGCTTGCGTTGACTTATATGAGATTCTCAGAGGACTTTTGTTTCTACTAAGCTAACGATCAAGTGCAACTTGACTTATTGACTCGGTCTTGACCACATTGCATACAAAATGGTAACCTTACAGGAATGGAGGTACTCACAAAACGTGGGTGGTCTCTCTTCCAAAATATAATATCCACAAAATGGATAGAGATATAGTTTTTGTAATTTTATCTCTAGTTTCAAACTGTCTCTCTTTTCTTTATTTGTTGCTTTGGCTTTCATTTTGGAGTTCATTTTAATTTCAAAAATAAAATTACACACACATTTATATCATCAAAGATAGAGGATGCTATAAAAACTTTGTGATTACTATTTCAACTTGTTAAATGGGACACGCACGTTAGTCAACCAAAGTGCTCAATATCCTGAACAGAACAGGTTTGTTTTATAGCCACATCTCCTATAAAGAAAAAAAAAATTTAAAAAAACAACATTATTTTATGATACTATTTCGTCGAAAAAAAATTTACTTGGTGTTGCCCGGGATTTATAATTGTAATAATGAAGTATACTATCTTATAGTTGGTGTCTAGTAATCAAAGTGTGCTCAATATCTTAGACCAGGTGTGTTTAAATTCAGTGTCGTTGTTATGAAGAAAGACTTCTTTCTTATTTTTTACTAGCCTAGGTGCTCAGCGTTTCCTGGGTGTTTGGAGGTGGGTGTTAAGCCAAAAAAAAAAAGTGGTAGTAAGTAGGCAGGCTCAAACCCGTACTGTGAAGGAGAAAAAAAAACGGGGGGAAAAAAGTGACGTCTTTGCCGTTGTGCCCATCGCCAAACCGGTAGTGACAAAAGTTTAAATTAAGACTAGTCAATCGAAAAGAAGGGATGACTTTCGAAAATATTGGAGAAAAAAGCGACCCCCTCCTTGTAGAATAGTGTCCAGTTGAGGGTGAAGGAATTCATGTTTTTAGCTAATTTTTCAATGTTTGCCATCCGAAGGGTTGAGCTTCAAAACGATACCAATCTTGGGAAAATCCGTCGCATCTGTCGAAAGTTTTAGGCAGACATACAAACATACATATGTGCATACATACATTTAAACAGACAGGTGAGATTTATATTATAAACTAGCAGGAGGTACCCGGCGTTGCCCGGGTGTTTGGAGGTGTGTGTGGTTTTGGGTAAATTAAAACTCCGGGGGGAGGGGGGGGTAAAATTAAAAAAAGTTTTGGTAGGTGAGTATGAGGATCGACCCCGAACCCTTGAGGCAAAGTTGGAAATCAAAGCGTGAAAAAAAAGTGCAACCTTAACCACTGGGCCACCACGACATACTAACAGAAACACATTTGAATTTATTTAATTACTTAGAATTGGCAGGTGCACGTTTTAATGACTTAATGAGGTCAACTTTGACTGCGGGGTAGTATTTCATTTACTGCGGGAACACTTTTTTTATTTTATTTTCCCAAGATGTTGGGGGAGGAACCAGCTCCCCATAAAAAGGGGATTGTCCAAATTGAATATAAGGAAAATATTTCCACATTGATCAAAGCTGATTGCTTTTGGACATTTCCGGTGATCGCGACCGGAAAAATACCACCAGAATTAGTGTCGCTTTTATTATACGAAAAAGCCTAATCCACATGCGGCAAGCTATGAGTTATGAAAGTACGATAGGTTATGAAAAGGAAGGGTTGTAAAGAGATAACTTCGAATTTGGGGGTATCAAAATCAAAGCAAAATATGATGAAAGTAAAAATAAAATAGATAAACCATAATTTATTATGCCATACCTGTTCACACTGAAACACTTATCACAATATTCTGTGGATCTATATTAAAAAATCTTGTTAAACTTTGTGACATATTTCCATTCTATGGAGGTTAGGTGCGAACAAACACCCCATAATTTTATTATACCATATTTCTTCAAACTAAAACATAATTATCAAAGTATACTTACGCAGATAGATATGAAAAGTCTTTATTAAAGTGTGTGCCTATTTCCATTCTATGGAGGCCAGGCACGAACGCAGACCCCACAATTTTATCATACCATCCTTATTTAAGTTAAAACATGTACATCTATATCAAAAACACTTGTAAACGTTTTTTTTTAAATTTTTACATTTTTTATTTCCATACTTTGTTGACCAGGCATATACACACAGATGTTCAGCTTTATATTATAGAAGATATAACTTGAGTTCCTTCAGCTATAATCGAAACCGAAACCAAAACTTATGAAGAATTCTTGGTAAAATTATTTATTACAAGAAATGGAAGGTCATAACAATTGAATGATAGTCACTCAAAAGAAAAAAATGTAAGCATAACATAGAATAACACACATGCTATAGTATTAATATATAGATATTCTGGACAAAGCTGGTGTGTTTAAATGTAGCATTTCCCTGGAGAAAGAATTTCTTTCACATTTTTTATTATGTTGTGTATCAAAATACAAAAAGCCAAAATACGAATAATGCAGTATCATATATGGTAAGTAGTACAAGTTGATGCAAAGTGCCTAATGTACTGGATTGAACAGGTAGTTTTCATGGCACATTGCTTGGAAAAAAACAAACAAACAAAAAAAAACATGTTTCGTTGCACCTAAGGTAATCAAATCATTAAATTTTTCATTTCTTCTTTTTGTTTTTCATTTTTTCTAATTAATTTTTTCATTGAGTTTTATCATTCATTTTCCCTCCAATTTTTCCATTCATGTTTTTCAATCAATTTCTTCATTATTTTGATTCGTTTTCGATTTTTTAAAATTGTTTCATTCAGTTTTTCATTCATTTTCCCCATTACTTTTTCATTTACTTACTTTCACACATTTTTTCTTTCATTGTTTTCGTTCATATTTTTTTCAAATTCATTTTATCATTAAATTGTTTTAAGTCACTTTTCCTTCATTTTTCCCCGCAATCTTATCATTCACTTTTATTATTTCATTCTTTTTTTTTATTCACATTTTCTACATGAATTTATTTCTCATTCATTATTTTTTATTAATTAACTAATAGGACCACCAGCGTTGCCTGGCGGAAGCATGCCCCCCCCCTTCGTAAAAATTAAACTACGGTTGTTGGTGGTGTTCAACCCCCAACGTCCTAATGTTAAAAATGGCTTTCGGGTAGACACCCCAATCTCCTCATGTTAAGAATAGCTTCTGGAATAGACACCCCCAACCTCGACATGGTAAGAACGACTTTCGGAATAAACACAACATTTTATGAGGAGGGGGGTCTCAAGGTATTTGCCTCAAATTTAACCTTGATATTCACTGTCAGTATACCCACCTACAAAGACTATAAACTAAAAAAAAAAATAAAAATAAGGGGTGGCAGTGTTTAGCGGAGAGAAGTAGATTTTTTTTGTCACACATGCATACAAATCTGGCGGCCACTGAATTACAGTGCATAATGCATGTCTTTATATCTCGAAAATTACTTGTCTCCACCAAAGTTAAAAGATATTGTCTTATTCAGCATTGAGGACGTGGAGCTAAGGTAAAAATTGATCTAAAACAAATGTCTGAGCAGTGTCCATAATGAGTCCAGAAAAGAGAAGTAAGCAAAAAAAAAAAAAAAATACAAATATATAACAAATAAGCATTTCCGTAGGCAATGTAATTTATGATAAATTTGTAATTTAATAGCATAAATTATTTGACAGACACAAAAATTATAAAAACTATTTATTTTTTATATAAAATACATTAGACCCAAAGGCTGAAATAAAACCAGAAAAAATTTCATTGTTATTTTTTCATCATTTTTATGAAACTAAATGTATAACATTTGAGGCCGCCGTAGTGCTTAAAAAATTTGGCCTTTCTAAAGATTAACAGTTTGGCCTGTTTGAGACCAAATTTGGCCTTTTTTTACACTGTTTCATGGAACCATATTTTAGTTAAGAGCGTAAAAAAGGCCAAATTTGGCGATAAAAAGGCCAATCTGTCAAACTTTAGAAAGGCCAAATTATACAAACAATAATGGCGGCCTCAGCTGGCATAAATTAAGTCAAATAAAAAATGATGAAAAAATAATAAAAATGAATTTTTTTCTGGTTTTATTTCAGCCATTAGGTCTAATAATGTGTTTTATATAAAAATTAAAATGTTTTTATAATTTGTTTGTCTGTCAACAAACGAAAAAAAAAAAAAAAAATAGCATCGTTTAATGGTTGTAAGCAGTCGACACGATAAGTAGCATGATTGGAGCATAGGTAAGCGTAGGAAAATATATAAGTAAAATCATCCACAGTAATAGTAAATGTTAAAAACATATATGAAAAATATAATACCCCCCCAAAAAAAAACAAACGAAAAAAAAAAAAAAAGAAGGAAATAGGATCGTGTAAGGGTTGAAAAGACGCTCCAAAATCGAAAAAATAAATAATGGTACCCGTGCATTCATTTATGTATGAAGAAGTGGATTCTGGAATAATAGAATTGGTCAGTCTCAGCCAATCAGACGAGGTGGATTTTGAGAAGGGAGAATTTATTATTTTTTTTATCCGGTAATGGAAAGATTATGTTATGTGTATGTAGCTAATAACCAGTTACGATAGGTGCAATGTAAGTATCATAGGAATCAACTAGTAGCAGCGGGAGAACTAAATATTTATAGAGAAAATTGGGACTCCTTCTTTTATAGATGTTGTGATTTTGATGGTGTTGCTCCTAGAATGCAATGTAACATTTTATTACAACTTAATGTGTCTATAATTCTGTTTGAAAACTACATAAGATAGTGGCTAATAGCCTAAACATAATGAATTACTATGTGATACCTGTTATTGCAAACCTACTATACTTTGGTCCAGAGGGGAATTTCTGCAATCAAATTAGTACATAGGAGATTATTTTTTAAAGTCTTTTTTTTGTCATTACTTTTCCATATATCTTATGGTAAAAGTTCAGAATACAGTAGATTAAATAGGTTTACCCACAACACTGCCCGGAATAAAGAACTTTACAATTATGTTTTTATTATGCTGTATACAAGAAAACGTGTTGGCGTTGTTCAGGAGTCATAAAGAAAAAAAATAAAAATAATAAAAATAATATTTATTCATTTGTTTAATATGAGCACTTTTTAATGATTTCATCAAAAGATTTGTTTATTTGTTTAATACAAGAATTTTTTTAATAGTTTCATTAACAGATTCGTTCATTGTTTTAATACGTGCATTTTTAATGGATTCATTAATAAATTCTTTCATCTGTTTAATACAAGTTTTGTAATAGTTATATTAAACGATTCGTTCGTTTGTTCAATATAAGTATTTTTAATGATTAGCTATTTTTGTTTAATACAAGAATTTTTTTAATAGTTTTATTAACAGACTCGTTCATTGATCAAATATGAGTATTCTTTTAATAAACTCATTAATAGATTCTTTCGTTTGTTTAATACAAGTCTTTTTTTTTTAATAGTTATATTAAAAGATTCGTTCATTTAATATAAGTATTTTTAATGCTTTCGTTAACAGATTCATTCATAAAATACAAGTATTTTTAATGGTCCCATCAATTATTTTAATAGTTTTATTAAGAAATTCATTCATTTGTTTAATATGAGTATTTTCAATGGCTTCATTAGGAATTGTCATTTGTTAAATACAACGGTTTTTAAATGGTTTCGTTTGTTTAATTTTTTAATGGTTCCATTAAGAGATTGCTCCATAATAAGAGTAATTTTAATGGTCTCATTAAGAGATGCATTCATTTGTTGAATACAAGTATTTTTTAAAATTGTTCCGTTTCTTCAATACGATTACTTTTTAATGGTTTAATTAAGAGATTCGTTCATTTGTTTAATACTGACATTCGCAGGTCTTTCTGTTATTACTATTATTAGTGTCCGTAATTGGATTATTTTTCCTTAATATTTTATTATTATACTTTTTATAACTCTCTCTAGGTTTTCAGTACAGCTGGAGCTAAGTTTTAGGGTGCTTTTATTAAAGATTTTATGTAGAGCACTGCTTGGTGGGAAATGTTTATCTATAAGATGAAGGAACCTATTCCTAAGTGTTGTTTTTACTATTAGGTTGAAGGATGGGGGAGTGATCCAGATTATATTGCTTCTATTGCCATTTTTGTATCCACTATTTTTTAGTGCATTGTTATAAATATTCTTGTATCTATCGAATATTACCTCATTGAAGGAGTTATTATTTATTCTACATTCGATTGATTTAGGTATGTGCTTAAATAATAGAGGGTGGGTGATTGGAGTGTTGGTGGATGTGTGTGGGATTTGCATCTTCCAGAACATAAACCACACCCAAATATCTTATAAAATTAACACAATTTTGACTCCCATTTCAATATCGATTCTTTTTGGTCTGATGAGGTCTTATCCTTGAATTGGGATTCTACTGAAACATGTATGCACATATGTAACCAATAATGTTTGTATAATAAACAGATTATATACCAGCTCTGTTATGCATTGAGCACTCTTTAATAATCTCATGAGTTTCATTGGATTTACATCTAGGAAACCAATCGATACAATTGTATATATATATATATATATATATATATATATATATATATATATATATACATACAGAGAGAGAGAGAGAGAGAGAGAGAGAGAGAGAGAGAGAGAGAGAGAGTATAAATATGAGCATCTTACATGGTCCATGTTGTAGTCGGATGGGAAGCAATCTATTGGGATAACAATGGGTGGAATGGGCTGATGATTACTTAAGAGGAATTGATTATCCAAGAGAATGGCTAGACGTATTTGTTTACATTAAACTTGAAGATGGCAGTGTTGTAGTCGGTTGAGAAGCAGACTCGAAGTGTATTGTTATACAGGAGTAATGTAATTAGTTAAGAGATTCGTTTATTTTTTTAATATGAGTAGTTTTTAATGATTTCATCAAAAACTTTGTTCAGCTTATTATAAAAATTTAAGTGGTTTCATTAATAGATTCATTCATTGGTTTAATACGAGTATTTTTTAACGAATTCATTAATAGATTCTTTCATTGGTTTCAAAGAAGTCTTCTTTAATAGTTATATTAAAAGATTCGTTCGTTTAATATAAGCATTTTTAATGATTTCATGCAGATATTAGTTATTTTGGTTTAATACAATAATTTTTTTAATACTTACATTAATAGATTTGTTCATTTGTTAAATCTGAGTATTTTTAATGGTTTTATCACAAGATTCGTTCATTTGTTTTATTTCAATGCTTTCAATGATAGATTCGTTCATTTGTTAAATCTTAGTATTTTTAATAGTCTTATCAAAGGATTCGTTCATTTGTTTAATAAATATGCTTATATAATTGCATAAATATAAGCATCTTACATGGACTAAAGATGGGAAGCAATTGATTGGGATAACAACGGGTGGAATGGGCAGATGATTACTTAAGAAGAATTGATTATCCAAGAGAATGGCTAAGCAAGTATTTGTTTATATTAAAGTTGAAGATGACCATGTTGTAATCGGTTGGAAAGAAGCTTCGAGGTGTATTACCATACAGAGTAATGCTTTAGGAAAGAAGTTTTATACCCAAAGTGATGGCTGAACTGATGATAATTTACTTTCATTAAAAAAAAAGAGAAAAAAGAGAAAAGAAAAAAGACGAAAATGAACTCTTTAGATCTATTGATCTTCTTTAAAACAAGAAATTCGGAAATTAACCAAGAACTTTCGATATAAATCACTATGCAGCAGTGTCATCAGTTCAGTACATAATTTCTAAATGAGAACATGCTTACATGATTAACAATCTGGGTGATCAATAATTGTGAATGGTTCAATTGTCAAAATCGATAAGTCCAATAGCAGAGACAGTACTGTGCACCATAAAATGGTATCCTGACGAGTTGGCTCTGCAATTAGTCATCCTAATCTGATGACGGATGATTGCCTTACTACAATATAATTTTGATTCTACAAATCCACTAATTGAGCGCTGCATGTCAAAACGTGAATATGATTAATACTAAAATTATTGATCGTTTATAAAGGGATCTCAACACTATCAGGATCAACGACCGTAGTAGGAAATTGCTAAAACTATGTGTAATTAATTAATTCTTTTCCCTACGAAATGATATATATATATATATATATATATATATATATATATATATATATATATATATATATATATGAGTCAGCGCTTATCAAAGCCTGGTGGCCACTCAAGGATATTGGTTAATAAGTGTCAAATATCGAAAAATTGGCTAAAAACATTAATTCCTTCACCCTCAATTGGGCACTTTTCAACAGGGAGGGGTCGCTTTTTTTGCCGATATTTCCAAAAGTCATCCTCTGTTTTTGATTGACCAGCTTTAATTTAAACCTTCACCACTTCCGGTTTGGCGATGGACGCAACGGCAAAGATGTTACATATTTTTTTTTCACATTCTTTTCCTCCTTCCCGGTACGGGTTCGAGCCTACCTGCCTATTACCACTTTTTTTTTGCTTCACACACCTTCAAACACCTGGGCAACGCCGGGCACCCAGGCTAGTCTCTCTATAAATGTGCTATCAAAAACTCATAATGTTTTGGAAATCTTTGTCTGCAAACAATATGAATAAGCAGAGTATATTGTTACGAATCTCACGTAAGCCTAAAAGACTTTTTTTTTTAAACTAGATACCCGCTTATAAGTTTCTAGAAATTTATATAATAACAAAAATAAAAAAACACATTAAATAAATATCTTTTTAAAACTAAGTGACCTTCATTTATTTAGACAGAAATGATATTCAGTATTAGTTCAAAGTGACTTATTGTTGCTTAAAAACAATTTGAAAATGTTTCTACCCCCCCCCCCAAAAAAAAAAAACGTAATTATAGTAACACTTTGAAATACAAATTTAATCCGTTCTATGACTGCCGACGTATCTCGAAAAAATCGTATCTCAAAATAATTATTCCCATTAGAATTAAAAGAAACAAAATAAATCCGTTGCAAGAGTCAAAAATTTACCCCAAAACAAGCTCAAATTATGCTCAACATCCTCTAAAGAAAGATAAATACAACATTAATGACACGGAAATTGGTATATAATAATTAATGTTAAAAAAAAAAATAAAATATAGAGTTGTATTCACTGGCCTACGTGAATGTTAGTGTATGGGATTAATGCAAGGAGAAGAGAGAGAAAGAAGCAAGGCTACCATGCGCGCACACACAAACACATACATGAACACATACACACGAAATGGAAAAAGAGCAAGATTATATACAATTAAAAACGTTGAATGAACTTATATATGATATATAATAATAAATGTTAACAAAAACAATAAAATATAGAGTTGTATTCACTGTCTAGATGAGTGCTAGTGTGTAGGATTAATGCAAGGAGGAGGGAGAGAAAGAAGCAAGGCTACCATGCGCGTGTGCAATATACACATACATACATGAACATACACACACGAAATGGTAAAAAGGGACAATTATACACACTTAAAAACGTTGAATGAACTTATATATAATGATAAATGTTAATAAAAACAATTTAAAAAATTCTAAAAGAGGTACTCGCTGTTTAAGTGGATGCTAGTGTAAGAGATACATGGAAGGAGGGAGAGCAGCAAGGCTACCTCACACACAAACAATATTCTAACTAAAAAGTGGTAAGATTATACACAAAAGCATCGAATGAACGTACTAAATGCTTAATATTTAAGTCTTAATGTAACAGAAAGGATGAATTAAAAACATAAGGAATAAAATTGTAACCAAGAGAGAGCTAAGCCAACATAGCCTAACCTACGATACACTACACTGTACAGTTCTTTTACTTGCTTTTCCTTTTATATTTTTTGGGGGAGCTTTTCATTTTTTCATTTTTTGGCATCGGATGATTTTTTAAATTGTATCTCAAAATTTATTATATCTTTGAGCGTCAATATTGTCGCATTAAAAATAATCGTATCTTAGTGCATTCGTATCTCAAGGTATTGCTGTGTATTCATAGTAGTAACTTACTCTCTCATTCAAATAACATTATTTTATTTTATTTATTTATTTATTTATTTTTTTACAAAGCTATAGAATGGTGGGAACTAGATAAAACACGGACATTGACAAACCCGGATACTGTACCAACACTGGTGAAGAAAAATGAGAGAGAGAGAGAGAGAGAGAGAGAGAGAGAGAGAGAGAGAGAGAGAGAGAGAGAGAGAGAGAGAGACCAGATAATTAAAACAACGAAAGAGAGCGTATGTGAGAGAGAAAAGTGAAAGACAACAAGAGAAAATAAATAAAAAACAGAAAAGATGGAGATAGAGAGATAGAGAGAGAAAATGAAAGAGAGGAACTAAATAAAAGAACGGGAGAGAGAGAGAGAGAGAGAGAGAGAGAGAGAGAGAGAGAGAGAGAGAGAGAGAGAGAGAAAGAAAAACAAATAATAAAAAGGAGAGAATAAATAAAAGAGTGAGAGAAAGACTGACAGATAATAAAAGAGAGAGAATAAATAAGAACGAAAGAGATAGAGAGAGGTAAGAGAAAAAAGCAAAAGAAAAAGACAAACCAAAACCAAATCAAAAGAATGGAAGCGAGAGAAGGAGAGAAAGAAAGAAAATGAAAGAAAACGAAAGAGAACAAATAAAAGAGCTGAAGAAAGTGGGTGAATGAGAGAGAGAGAGAGAGAGAGAGAGAGAGAGAGAGAGAGAGAGAGAGAGAGAAAGGGATAAAATAAAAGATATAGAGTGCTGCCTCTCTGAAATGACTGTAACCTTTTTCTAGTGACTTTAAATTTGAAACAATAAAAAAGAAATAATTAACATAGTATTACGTTTATTTAATGATAACTTAGCAAAAGTTATCATTATTTTCTATCGCTTAGTCTATCAGTGACCATTCTATACTCTTTTATATACTAACTAGCACGGGTGCCCGGCGTTGCCCGGATATTTGGAGGTGTGTTGTGAGCAAAAATATAAAACAAAGTGGTAGTAGGAAGGCAGGCTTGAACCCGCGAAGGAGGAAAAGAACGTGAAAAAAACGTGACGTCTTTGCTGTTACGACCACTGTCAAACCGGAACTGACATAGGTTTAAATTAAGGCTAGACAATCGAAAAGAGGGGATGACTTTCGAAAATATCGACGAAAAAAGCAACCCCTCCCTGTAGAAAAGTGTCCAGTTGAGGGTGAAGAAATTAATGTTTTTAGCCAATTTTTCGGTATTTGTTGTCTGAATGGTCGAGCTTCAAAACGATACTGATCTTGTGAAAATCCGTCGCCTATGTCGAAAGTTTTAGGCAGACATGCAAGCATACATACATACATTTATATATTTGTAGCTCACATTTTCGACCCAAACTGATGAAAAACCTTGCTGTATCTCTAAATACCCTTTATGTAAAATTTCAAATGTTTAGACCAGAAATCGTCTTTAGTAATTTGGTAGATACTGCAGAGGTCAAATTTTTTTTTTAACTTTGACCCCTATTATAACCCCTTAACATTTATTGTTTTGGGGTCAAATCAAGTTATTAAGTTAGATCCATGCCCAAGGAACCTATATCTAAAATGTCAAATGTTTAGACCCCAAATTGGCAGAGGAGTTTGGTAGAATTCTCCAAGGTCAAATCGTTGAACTTTAACCCCTTAACAGCAAAATTTCTGGCCGAAAACCAATTGCAAAGATTTTCCCAAATCTCGCTACCCTGTATATCAAATTTCGGGTGTGTAGACTGAAAGTTGACGGAATTATTGTGTAGGGAAATGTACACAGACACACAGACACACTTTCGCTTGTATAGATATATAGATAAGCCACCACTTACCAAGACCAAAAACCACTCGACCATACAAAATAAATGTGATTGTCAATTAGATGCCAGATTTGAAAACGAAAAATGAAATGGACAAAATTTAATTGCTTAAAATTTAATTAAAATTTAATTAAAATTTAATTGCTTAAAAAGAAAGGATGATCAGTATTGTTCTTTCTTATTTTTTTTAACTGCTCCAGAAAAGGCATGAATCCACCGTGTAATAAGGCGCTAAAAAAAATAAATAAATGAATAAAAAATATGCCTTCAAGGTCAACAAGTAGCCAATATAAGAGCCAAGTACATCCTAGGATGGAGTAATGTTGCCACATCTTGGCAGGACCTGCTAGAAGCAGCTTATCCTGCCTTGACAGAGTTTAAAATGGACTTTGTAGCCTAGTAGAGAATGTCCTTTTATCTTCCCCACAACCTATTTCCCACAAAAGAGACATTGCTAGCCTGTCTCTGCTTTATTGTTATTTCCATGGCAAGTGCCAGTCTGAGCTCCAATCTATGGTCCCCACTTGCCAAACTTTCATGAAAAAACACTTATCTAGCTGAAACCAGTATCAATAACTCACCCTCGACTACTTTTTATCTGTGCTTCAACCTAAACGTAGATTCCATGATTCTTTCTTAAACCTGCATGATTGTGGAACTCTCTTCCGTTTGCCTGTTTCTAACTGACCACAATATGGTCGTCTTCAAGTCCAACATAAACAAGTTCTTGATTAGCCGTTCCCCTTAAGTAAGCCAATTTACCAAATTTCCACTACTAACGATTACTATGATAGTATCCCACTGACTACCGTACATTCATTAACCCTTATCCTCAAGTAGCCCCCGGGTCTTGATAAGCCGTGACTCCTTTGTAAAAAAAAAAAAAAATGTAAGGAATAGATTCTGACTCAGAAAATAGCAATTCTTCCTCCCTTGTCAGAAACATCTCTCATAGAATGTGAGGACTAAAGAACAAAATAAAGTAAGTTATGCGGCTGCTGAAAGTAAACTCTAGATCCAATTTCTTTTGTTTTGTTTGACATTGGACCGAAACATGTAATCTGCAAAGAAAAAGTCCCGTGACTATGAGTCCTAATGATGGGAAATTCTTAGAAAGAAACTCTGTTCATAGAAATTCCATTTTGTTTTCGATATATGGAGGGAGAAAGAAAAATTCTTTGCAATGGTGATATTTTGACAAGTTTTTGTCATGAATGTCTTACAGGAAGGCACTATAGATTGAAGGTTAGTTGCGCACCTTCCATGTAAATAAGGATAGGAAAGAGGGAGACTAGTAACGTCTGCTCTGTGAGAAAAATTTTTAAAAAAATCTCTAGGCAAGAAAAGAGATCAGCCACCCCACTAGATTGCTCTCCATCTTGGGACAAATCTGACTCTTATGCATGTAGAGGATTGCATCAAAAATCGAATCCTTTCTGGAAATGATTCAGCCATTTTCCCAATAACTTTAGAAAATGTTTCCTTTTTTGAAAAAAAAAAAAAATAAATAAATAAAATATCAATTATTTGTATTATTTGGGTTGTTCAAACTTTTTGGATGTTATTCTCACAACGTTTCAGTCGATGTAACCTTTACTTTTAACCTTCTTCAGATGCATCTTCTCAAATTCAGAAATCCATATGGAAATTTGTACCGAAGCCTTTATCTAATCCATGGAGGCAGATTCTTCTCTTTTCATCAACCATGACCTGATAAAAGTCTTAACTAATTTTCATTACATTCTTAGTATTACCTCTACTTAGGATTGAACCATCAACCTTAAGAAGACTGTTACTTAGAAATGTTTATTGCCTAGCACGTTTATCTGTTGCACCATGGACCCATGTAAGTACAAATTATCAATCCTTATCTACAACATTGTTCTGGAGGTTTAAGGTTTAATCTTTAGTGCGAGTAACACTCAAAATACAATTGCAAATTAATTAGGACTTCTACTCAATCATGGCTGACCAAACGAGAACATGCTAGGATTAAATAAAGGGTTCCATTCGGCATTCCAGTAAGATTCCTGAGTTCAACAAAGATTTACAAGTTAGACAAAGAGGTTATAATGACCACAACATCGTGAGAATAATACTCAAGATGAGAACAATAGTCCAAAATACAAAATTGGTCCATATCAGTAAAGTTAATAAATATTGCAGGTGGAATGGTGAAGAATGCTGGTAAAAGAGGAAGCCATTCTAAATCAAAAAGTGAAAGATTTTGGCATTGGTAAATATGAAGTATTACTTCTGGCGTTGAATAACAGTCTTTAAAAACAAAAGTAGAATCCAAAATGATCTGGAAAAAGTGTACAGTCAGGAATTCCAAACAGCCAAAGAATGCATGATATGGAAATTCCAGAAGTCGAAGGGCGTTAAAGATAAATGAAAACCAGAAAATAAAGAAAATTAAAAATGCCGGAGAGAAAAACAGAAATAAAGAGAGAAAAAGACGGAGAGAGAGAGAGAGAGGGGGGGGAGTAAAAGAGTGGAAAAGAGTAAGAGAGAGAGAGAGAGAGAGAGAGAAGAGATAATAAAAGTGAAACAGGAGGAGAGAGATAGAGAGAAAAAAAGAGAGCTAGAAAATAAAAGAGCGGAAGAGAGAGCATGTTTGAGTGTGTGAAAGAGAGAATAAAAGAATATAAGAGGGGAGAGAGAGAGAGAGAGAGAATTAGTGTTGCTGAGTAACATAAAAGGTATATATATTCTTAAAAGAACTTTCCAATAAAATGTAAAAGCTGGTTAACAACAAATGTGTTGTCTGCATTTCTCCAGCTGATTTAGGACAAATCTGATGCGCTGAATCCCAAAATCACATTGGTTTTGCTCAACCAGATCAAGTGTTTCAGCTATGGCCACATGTCGTTTTTTTACGTTTTTGTTCACATGTATGTATGCGTGGAGCATTTGAGAAGTTGGTGAAGGTAAAATGCCATGTTGAATAATTGTTTGGATTGGAAATGATTATTTCAATGACAAAAAGTATTCAGGTGCGATAGGGTGATTATGCTGAAAAAAGGATCAATGAAAAGTCATAAAATCTTCCAAAAATTGCTACTCAGCACACACAAAACAGAACTGGCCTGTGCGTGAGGAACTGGTGCCTTAGAAAGAAAAGAAACGTCATCAACAGATAGTGGATGGAGACAGAATACTGTTCCCACCACTGCACATTAGCAGTTCACCAAGGATCTTGGCAAGGATGGTGACTGCTTCATTTATTTCTGCCAGGCTTTTCCAAGATTGAATATGAAAAAATTGAAAGTTGGCATCTTTGACGATCCTCAAATCCAGCAACTCATCAGAAATCCAGAGGCCACTTTTATTAGTATGTGTCACTTTAATATTTTTATTTATTTTTATTTTTTTACTTTTTGGAGTGCTTCTATTATATATTATTTTTCCTATCAGGAATGGTAATAACACACCGATTTTTTTCTTTTGCAGCGATTCTATAACTTGGAAAAAATATTGTGAAATTTCCTTCTTGAATGGGTGGTAAAATCTTTTCAGTTTTTTTTTTTTTCATCCTCTGAGTTGGAGAGGTCAGAGATATCTGAGTGATTTCTTTTTAGGGTTTTGCGGGGTGATAAAGTCATAGTTTTTGTATTTGTTTGCCATGAATAATTTTGTTTATTTTCATCAACCACTCTGAATCCAACATTAGGACATGGAAATGGGAAAACTCATTCACCTTGCTTATACTGGGGCTACATGGTCAGTAGTTCTCAAGAAATTTCTGTTGTTTAAAATTCATTTGTTTAGCCGAAAGCATATCCGATGAATTCTGATCCTTCCAATTAACTGACTCTTGGCTATCGTTTGCTATTATATATTTGGGGATCAGAGATAAGTATTTTGTTAGGTTTGGAGTGGGTTATTCATGATAGGGCTTGACATGACCAGCCGATTCATCAGATCGGGCCTTCCTAACTTCTCGTCTGGCCTAAGTAAACCCTAACCCTAAGTAAAGGCTAAAGTGGTGTGTTGCAAGGTCATGTCTTCTTTGCATCTGGATCATAACCTGCTCAACCATCAGGATCCCATCCCAAAGCATTATGGGTTACCACCCCAGGCCAATAAGTGACTCCATTTAGGAAATTTTACTCTCTGTAGGAGGATAGTCTGCATGTTCTAATGCCCTGCCAACAGAGCGAAGATAACATGTTTTTGCAGGTAAGTATTACTGTAGAGTTTGGTCATTTTGGTAAAAGTTTTTTGGGGCTTTTTTTCAGTTCTTTGTCTTTCGAATACTTATTCATGGTATTTGGTTTGCTTGAATTATAAAGGAGATTGTTTCATTGTTTTAAGTTTTGCAAAGAGAAAGGAAAAACAAAAATCATCAATGTAAAGTGCATTTATCTAAGGAAGCCAATGTTTTCAGATAGCCAGTTCTGGTAGCTACAGGACGAGCAGAGGGAGAGATTCCATTAGGACTTGACAGAGCTAGAGACCAGGTATCAGAGTCACTGGAACGTAGTCATAATGGCTGACTACTGTTAGAATTTAAAGAGAGACCTCTTGTCACTGAACATGCCAAGAGTTCAAAAAAATAGAATTTCAAGCCCTGAAGTTTGAACAATGGTGAAGCAACATGCAATTTATGTGTATTTACCTTTAGCAATGCCCACCATTTAGTTTACAGTAATCGATGTTTTTATCAGGTAATCAATATATGTTGTTGGTAAAACATTTTTCTCTTTAAAAGAAAGTATTTAGGATGATATGTGTTGACATAAATCAGCTGATAATGCCACAAAAATGCAATCGATTTTGAAACAAGATTGGATTAAAAAAATTTTTTTTTTTAGATCAACTTAGCACAAAAATTTAACCTGATGGAGAGAAACAAATGCCATTCCCTGATTCAGCAGAGCAAACATATCCTACGCCGGTTGTAGAAATCTAGAAAACATTAAAAAAGTGAAGAATTGTTGTCTAGTGATATCATACATAAACTGGCACAAAACTATTACTAATTTAACTAGCATTGCTCAGAATCCGTAATTTGAAACAAATTTTAGCATGTATTTTTTTACTTTTCTTTCTAAAACAGCAGGTATAAATTTATTTTACATTTCTAACTGAAAGCATCTTTCTTTACCATAACAAATAGTATAAGAAATTAGATGATGACAACAACAAAATCCTCGCATAAGCCTGATGAATCCTAGCGTGGATGAAACGCGGAATATTCTGTGTAGCTTAATTGCCATATATATTTTATAACTTACTATATATATATATATATATATATATATATATATATTTAAAAAGTGAAAGTGTTTGCCTGTCTGTCTTTGTGTGTGTCTGTGTGTACATTTCCCTACACAATAACTGTCAATTTTCAGTCAAGGGTCTATCCTTGGACCTTTGTTGTTCCTAATATTCATAATTGTTTCTGAGATGGATATATATGCTGATGACACCACACTCTATAACAGACACGACAGGAAAACACATGAACACATATCTAAAGAAATGGCAGAAACACTAGAGGATGACCTCCAATCTGTAGTGGAATAGGGACAAAAATGGATGGTCACGTTCAATGCTGCCAAGACTAAACTTGTTTCCTTCAATAATTACAAGAAACCTTTTCTACCACCTATAGCAATGGCCAAAGACTCTTTATCTGAGAGTACATCTTTCAAACTGCTTGGCCTAACGTTCACAGGAAACAGGAGTTGGAACAATTACATTGAGAGCATTGCCAGGGCCGCTGCAAAGAAGGTAGGCTCTCTCTACCGTGCTAGAAAATTACTAACACCCCAAAGTATCCTATACCTCTATAAGGCCACCATTCGCCCATGTATGGAGTATTGTTGTCATATTTGGGCTAGTGCATCTGCTACTAGTCTCTCGCTCTTAGACAAGGTTCAAAAGAGAGTCACCAATCTGATAGGCCCTGAACTGGCATCTAAGCTTCAGCCTCTGTCCCATTGACAAAATGTTGCATCCCTCTGCCTGTTCTACAAGTATTTTAATGGTGAATGCTCTGACGAACTGCAAGCACTTCTGCCCCCACGACGTACACAACCTCGACAAACCCGACAGGCAGCTAAATCTCACCCCCACACAGTAGAGATCCCTAGATGTAAAAGATATTTCTAGTCCAGTAGTTTCTTTGGAATTCCATTCCAGGTCCCTGCTTCCCCAACTGTACTGACGTGCAGAAGTTCAAGTATAACATGAACAGACATCTTGCTACCCAAATCCCCACATAGTACCCCAGTAGATGTTACTCCTGATAGTAGCCCCCTACACCAAAGTGGCAGTGTGCCTTGTTTGGGGTGAAAATGTAATATAAAAAAAAAGTCTACACACTTGAAATTTGATATACAGGGTACTGAGATTTGGGAAAATCTTTGCAATCTGTTTTCGGTCAGAAATTTTGCTGTTAAGGGGTTAAAGTTCAACGATTTCACTTTTGAGAACTCTATCAAACTCTTCCGCCAATTTTGTGTATAAACACTTGAAATTTTAGATATAGGTTCCTTGGACATGGATATAACTTAATAACTTGATTTGAGCCCAAAACAATAAATGTTAAGGGGTCAAAGTTAAAAAAAATTTGACCTCTGCGGTCTCTACCAAATTACTCAGACAATTTCTGGTCTAAACATTTGAAATTTTACATAAAGGGTATTCAGAGATAGGGCAAGCTTTTTAATCAGTTTGGGTCGAAAATGTGAGCTTTTTTTTTTTTTTACAAGGAGGTCACCACTTATCAAGGCCCGGAAGCCATTCAGGGATAAGGGTTATTGCATGTACAGTACGTTGTACGTTAGTGTTGAGATTTCATGAAGTGTCTACTTAAGGGGGCGGTTCATCAGGAATTTGTTTATGTTGGATTTGAAGACATCCAAGTTGTAGTTAGGTGGGAAACAGGCAGACAGAACAGAGTTCCACTGGCATGCTGTTCTAAGAAAGAAGCTGTGTTCATGGAATGTACGTTTTGATTTAGACACAGATAGAGAGTGGGGGAAATTTTTTACAGTGGCTTCAGCTAGACGGGAGTTTTTCGTAAAAGATTGGCGAGAGGGGACCAGAGATTGGAGCTCAGACGAGCACTTTCCATGGAAATAACGGTAAAACAAAGACAGGCTCGCAACGCCTATTCTGTGGGAGAGAGGTTGCAGGGTAGAGAAAAGGGCATCCCCCACTAAGCCACGAAGTCTATTTTCTACTCTGTCAAGGCAGGATAGGCTGTTTTTAGCAGTTCCTGCTCAGATATGGCATCAGAATTCCATCCTTGGACGTACTTGGCTTTTATATAGATAGAGAATTGCATCAGTAGTGAGATATCTTCTGGAACGGTAGAAGGAACCCACCATCTTTCCAGCGACCCTGGCAACAGACTTGATGTATGTGTTCCATTTCAGATCAGGAGTAAAGGTCAAGCTCAGAAGCTTGTCAAAACATTGAACTTCTCCTAGGCGAGAGGCATCCATTACAATTGATGCCAGATGGGGATCAGAGTGTTGATGGTGTAAAGATAGGAGCTTGGTTTTAGATGCATTAAAGGTAACCAGCCACCTCTTCCCCCCCTGAACTACATGCTCGAGATCAGAGGAGAGAGAATCAGAGAGAGCTTTGTCATTTACAGCCTTTGATGTGTTGCCGTAGATGGTCATGTCATCAGCAAAGATGTCAACGAATGATTTAAGTATGTGTTTAGGGAGATCATTGATGTAGATCAGGAAGAGAGTTGGGCCAAGGATGGACCCCTGAGGCACTCCAGCATTAATACTGCAGGCCTCTGATTTTTGTCCATCGACCACTACTCTTATGAGCCTATTAGAAAGAAATGATTTAATGATTGAGAAAACATTTCCAGTTATACCGTAGCTGGAAATCTTGTGAAGTAGGCCTTTATGCCATACCTTGTCGAAGGCCTTTGATATGTCAAGTGCAATTGCCCTAGAAAGGTAGCCTTTGTCAAGAGATTCGCTAATCCTATGAGATATAACCGTTAGCACATCTGCAGTAGATCTTGCAGAACGGAAACCATATTGCGTGTCACTAAGGAGGTTATTTCTGCTGAGGTGGTTGACTATTTCTCTATTTAGTATGGATTCCAGCAACTTACTCATGACACACAAGAGACTTATAGGTCTGTACTGAGAGGGAGAGGACTTATCACCTGAATTCTTAAATACAGGGCATACTGATGAGGTTTTCCAGGGTGTTGGAAAGCACTTCTCCTTAAGGCAATACTTAAACAGTTTTGTAAGTATGGGAGTAACACTATGATTGGGATGCCGTCAGGGCCAGTTGCTTTACTGGAATCAAGGTTCTTGATTAGCTTGGCGACCTCACGCACAGATATTTGTATATTACCTAGCATGTTTTGTGTTATAGGAGGAAATATGGGGAGTTGATGTCCTTCGTCGCATAGGGTAGAATTAGCTGCAAAGTTCTTTGCAAATAGTTTGGCCTTGTCTGATCCTGACGAGATGACCTCTGGTCCATTGATAATGGTTGGGCTACAAATATATAAATCTATGTATGTATGTTTGCATGTCTACCTAAAACTTTTGACAGAGGCAACATATTTTCACAAGATCAGTATCGTGTTGAAGCTCGACCCTTCAAATGACAAATATTGAAAAATTGGCTAAAAGTATCAATTCCTTCACCCTCAATTGGACACTTTTCTACAGGGATGGGTCGCTTTTTATGCCGATATTTTTTAAAGTCATCCGCTCTTTCGATTTTCTAGCCTTAATTTAAACCTACGTCACTTCCAGTTTGGTGGTGGTCATTACAACAAAGATGTCATGTGTTTTCCCTGTTCTTTTCCTCCTTCGCGGTACAGGTTCGAGCCTACCTTCCTACTACAACTTTTTTGGGGGGCTCAACACACACCTCCAAACAACCGGGCACCTATGCTAGTATATATATATATATATATATATATATATATATATATATAACATATACATACACATGTGTATGATGATTGCTACTTCTTGACAGAAGTTTGCTATCTCTTCAGTTAAGTGTTGTACGTCCGTGAGCACATAGGTGACTTTTTAATCCAGCTTTAGTCCTACGTGACATAAAATCTTTCCTTCTTATAAAGGTGATCACATGATAATATTGTGAATATTGGAATATTGTGCCAGGCCTGTGGAGAAAGAAGTGGCTTACCATTAAAGCAGCTGCGCGTTTGTGCATGCAAAGCACAAATTGAGAATCAAGATGGCGCCCGCATGCGTTTATGTGGAAAAAAGTCTCGTGGAATCTCGGACCCTAATTCCATAAATAACGAGGAAAGGAAAGCGGGAGGACAGACGATTTTTACTCACTAAAGCGAACGGACGTGTGTAAAAGAAGAGGTAGAAGAAAAGAGTGTGGTGAACGAAACAAACAACGACTTGGTTGAAAGTAGAGTTGTAACAAACACAAGGCCACTTTTAGATTTGCAGATTAGACCATAAATATGACAACTTAGTGTTGCTGGATGTGCTGTAATAGCCTCCTCTTAAAAACTGGCGTTCCTGTCTTTGATTGTGTGATTTCAGATGATTTATAAAATCAGCTTTTGACAAAAGGTATCTGCCACATACAGTGCACTTCAGTTCCTGTTGTAATTTCTCTGACATTATATTATCGTTCTGATTTCTTAAAAAACATTTTAAGACAGCAAAATCTACACGCTGCTCTTCAAAAATCTTACAACTTTCTCTGAATTCTTAAACCTTTTCCTTGGTTTATGTTGTTGTCTTTTACTCCTATCTATCTCACCATAAAACAGTTGTTTAGGAAGCCTTTTGTCCTCCTTCTTAATGAAGTGTCCATCTAATAGCGCATCTAATTTTGAATGATTTTCATTTCTTTACTAATACTAATTGATCGTTCAAGAACTAGTGTCAGGCGTTAGAGCACTCCGAATACAACTTTGATGAAACTTTTCCAATAACTTCAGATGCCTCATATAGCAGCATAATGATAACACAAGCTTCACAAACACTTAGCTTTGTTTTTAATGTGATTCTTCGATCTGACCACACACGTTTCTCCAATTTGTTAAAAGCAAAACTGGCTTTGGCTATTCTGTGATTCATCTCAGCATCATGCGTACAGTCCTTATTTAACGTACTACTCAGATATACAGAATTTTACCCAGCTATATCAAATTGTTTGTGACATTTAACTTCTTACCATCAACCAAGATGTTTGATTCAACATATGGCATTCCTATAGTAGGGGAATACATAACATATGTTTTCTTGAGGCTGATGGTAAGTTCAAACGCTTTACAAGCCTCTGATAACTTGTCCATAATCATCTCTGTGTCTGTTTCTGAATGTGACACAAGGTCTGTGATATGTTGTGTATAATGCTCAACAACCCCCACTCTTCTAGTTGGTGTCAGTTTATAAATATGAGTTATCTGCTCATATGTAAATCATACTTAATTTGCATATCACTACATCTCCCTATAACGGAAGGGCTTCATGCTGCGAGTACTTCTTGGACTTCATCCCATGCCCCCCCCCCGAACATCTCTCCTTTATCTCTCTCCTTTTCCTTGGAGATCTGGATTTATCACGTCTTTCCCTAAAATCGCAGTGTTCCACCTGCATATTCTGATCTTCCTCTTCTGCCTTGCCCCATTCTACTTCTTCCTCTTCTAACTCGTCCCTCTCTACTTCTTCCTCTACAGTCTCATTCTGCAGTAACTCTTCTGTTACGTCAATAATGGGCAGCTCTGAAGGCATTTCTTCATCCGATTGTTCTTCTTGGGGCCTTATTTGGTCAGCATGAGCTAGAACACATTTCCTTTATTTAATATTACTGTATTATGTCCTTTCTGCATAATAAATTCTGCTGTCTCGGCTTCCATATTCCTATTTTTTTGTACCACATCTTTTGATTTGTGGCATATGACAGTCAAAGGGGACCTTAATTGTCTGCCCATTAAGGCAGATGGACTTTCTGCATGCGGAATTGTTCTATAACTTAGTGATAATCTTAGTAGGAAAGCATCGATTTTCTCCTTCTGTTGTACGCATGCTTTTATGCCCTTCTTTACCATCTGGACCATCCTTTCCGCTACCCCTTTACTTTGAGGGTGGTAGGGAGAGATTTTGTAAGGTCTGCATCCTATTTTTCTTAATCATTCATGCAAATCAGCATCCACAAATTCTGGTGCGTTATCAGTCACCAATGTTCTCGGTATCCAGTTTCTCAAAAATATTACTCTTAATATTTGTTTTATAGTGGAACTTTTTTTATCAGGTACTCTCATCACTTCAGGCCAACCTGCATCTACTAATATTAATAATAATCCTATCCCATTGATATAAGCATGATCCATGTGTACTCTGCTCCATGGTTCTGCTTCTCAAGGCTACACATGTATTTTCTTTTGCTTGAAATTCCTGAGTTCTGTGCATTTTTTGCATCTTTTTATATAGTCATTGTCTCTTGAGTACCCCGGTCACCATGCTTCCAATTTTGATTTTCTTTGCGTAGCTGCAACTCCACAATATACATCATCGTGTACACTTTTTACCTGTCTCCTCTGTGTTTCTGGGGGAACTACCAAATCTCCATTACATATTACCCTGTTCTCTATAGTCAGTTTATGTCATTTCTTTGAATGGTCTTTCAGCCATTGAACAATTTCCCCAGTGATTCCCTTTTATCCTCAACACTACTCTGATTAACACTGGGTCATTTGTAATTTCAGTAGCCGTTTTATCTACAGATATAACATCGGTTTCTACAAGGTGCAGGAATGTGTCTTCAATATCCTCATCATTTTTGTCCTTATCCTCTCTATAAAACCTTAATCTAGATAAAATATCAACGTGTGGTATCATATTCTCTTTAACATACTCAATGTCAAAGTCGAATGCCATCAGTCTGATCGCCCAACGTAATATTCTGGACGTTGTAACTTTCGGTAGTTCTTTTCTTGGGTTGAAAATAAATTCCAGTGGTCTGTAATCACTTTTCAAAAAGAATTTTTTCCCTATCTTGCTCTATCCATTGTCCACACTATGGCTAGTGCCTACCTTTCTATATTCAAATAATTGTGTTCAGTCATTGTTAATCTCCTCAATAAGTACATTATGGGATGACCATCTTGTGACAAAATACCGGATACGGAATGCTCACTAGCATAAGTAGTTAGAGTTATGTCCTTCTTAAGGTTAAAAATTTGTACTATTGGCATCCTCTACATTTTTCGTTTTACATACTTCTTTGAAGTAATTTTCTTTTAAATACTTTGAAAATGTTTTTCCAAACGTTGGCCAGTTTCTTTTTTATTTCATTAATTTTTCCACAGTATGTACAATTTTTTCTTTTTCTTTTTAATGTATATGCTTCAGCCATTACTTGTTTGTAAAAGTTATTTTTATTTTGGTTGTAGGTAAGTAATATTTTCTGCTGTTGTATAAATTCTAGACACATAACTGTTCTATTAGCTTATATCTATGTGCCGAATTATGCATAACTTTCAATCAATCTTAGTTGGATTAAGTTTTCTTCTGTTTTCTGTTCTTCTGTTCCTAGTTTTTCAAATTCACAGTATTCACTCGCACTTCTTAACCGGTGTAAATATTTTACTATCGGTTCATCCACTTCCTGCTTCGTTGCTATAAACTTGGTCCTTTCTGCAATCACCAGTCTTTTCTTCGGCCTCATGTTTCCCTTGATAACTTGACTTATTTCTTCGAAAGTCATTTCTTCTAGTACTCGAGGGTAAACCATTGTAGCAACCTTTATTGTATTTATTTGCCACACCAAAGCAAATTAGGCACAAGGCCGTTTTTAATGTGGGGTAAAAAAAACCAGCCCTCCTAAAAGTAGGTAAAAAGGGGGCACTCTGGTTACCAAAAGTAATAATTGTCCCAGTATAGAAGGTTTCCTCTCCATTGACTGGTACAAATTATCGTAAGTGCAGCATCTGCAGAACAGATGGTATTTATTTGCTCCCCCACCGAGCAAATTAGGCACAAGGCCGATTTTTAATGTGAGGAGTGAAGGGAGGGGGAAGGGAAAATGGGGACCAGCTCCCGAGAGGTGGGAAATGGGAGCTGGTTAAAGGTCAGGCATGTGGGGTTGCCCCCACATCTGGTCTTTGCTAGTCATAGCCAGTCCTAGCTAGTCATAGCTTGCAGTATCTGCCGGAACAGATGGTGTTTATTTGCTCCCCCACTGAGCAAATTAGGCACAAGGCCGTTTTTAATGTGAGGTAAAAACCAGCTCCCCTTAAAGTAGGCAAAAAGGGGGCACTCTGGTTACCAAAAATAATAATTGTCCCAGTATAGAGGGTTTCCCCTCCATTGACTGGTACAAATTATCTTAAGTGCAGCATCTGCCGGAACAGATGGTGTTTATTTGCTCCCCCACTGAGCAAATTAGGCACAAGGCCGTTTTTAATGTGAGGTAAAAACCAGCTCCCCTAAAAGATAGGGGGCACTCTGGTTACCAAAAATAATAATTGTCCCAGTATAGAGGGTTTCCCCTCCATTGACTGGTACAAATTATCTTAAGTGCAGCATCTGCCGGAACAGATGGTATTTATTTGCTCCCCCACCGAGCAAATTAGGCACAAGGCCAATTTTTAATGTGAGGAGTGAAGGGAGGGGGAAGGGCAAAAGGGGACCAGCTCCCGAAAGGTGGGAAATGGGAGCTGGTTAATCGTCAGGCATGTGGGGTTGCCCCCACATCTGGTCTTTGCTAGTCATAGCTAGTCATAGCTTGCAGCATCTGCCGGAACAGATACTCCACTTTGATCTTGGCCCAAAGGCCAAGAACCTTTATAATTGCTTTCCAACCAGCACTAGCCATGAACAAGTCGATGATTTCATTTTCCCCTCTGCTGTTTTTGTTGTCTTTCAACTTTTTGCATCTCACATTAGCAGCGAAGCAATGAATCCATGTATCTACGTATTCTGCATCTTCAAAGACCAGAGAGTATCCTATCAGCGACGTCATTGATAGGTCGTGTATAATGCTAAGTAAGCGTTCAACAACGCCCACTGTTCTAGTTGGTGTCAGTTTATAAATACGAGCTATCTGCTTATATATAAATTATACTTAATTTGCATATCACTACAGTTGGCATCATCTATATGTAAAAGTTCAAGAAAAAGACACCTAAGGTTAAAAAGTTTACTTGATGTGCGAAACCGAAGCTTTATCCCAATATCGCAATTCTTAAAAGCATGCATCAGCATCGCAGCGAGATATATGAAAAATAATGTAGGAGCAAACATATCACCTTATTTCACATCATTTCAGCTGAAATTGGATCAAACAGAGATCCATTAAAGTTCATTTGAGCTTTGATATTATGGTGTAACTGTTGAAGCGACTCCATAAAACCAGTAGGGCAGCATAGTTTCCTTAGAATCTTCCAGAATGCATTGTAATTGATGGTATCAAAAGGTTTTGTCAGATTGACAAAAACTTGATGCATTTTTCCATTAGCTATCATGCCAAGAATATCATGTCCATTGTTTCGCGACAGATCTAAAACCACATTGATTCTCTGTGATGATAGAGGGACAAATCCATTTCAGCAAACAATTTACCAAAATCTTTGCTAAAACCTTTCCCACTACTTCAAGCAAGCTAATACCTGTATAATCACCACACTCAGATTTTGACCCGTTTCCTTTATAAATTGTGATTAATATTGCATCAATCCAATTTTGGGGGATAGCATTACCATGCCAAATAGCAAGGATGAGTGCATGGACTGTGTTGATAACGCTATCACCACCAAGTAGCAATAACTCAACAGGTATACCATCAAATCCCTGTGCTTTTCACTTATTAATCTCTGTTAATGTGCTTTTAGTCTCATCAATGCTGGCATCAGTCATCATCTCACCAATGACCTCCTTTTGAGGGAGACTATCAATAACTATATCATTTACTTCAGACGGATTATCAAAAAGATCTCGAAAATATGGTATCCATCATTCCATGATCCCCTCAACATTGTTGAAAAGGGCAGAACATCTTTGGATTTCACAGGTACCAATGTTGGAGGCTGTAGTCCAAAAGCTTGTCTGATTTTATCATACATATTTTTTTAAATTTGCTTGTAATACATATCTTTTAACTTTTTGTGGTCATAATTTGTCCAAATGTCTGCTGACAATTTGGCCCACCACTTATTCTTTATTCAAGATATCTCACATTTTTTATTTTGCTTCTTTATTCATTTTTTCTGCACTTTTTGTTAGCTGATCCATTAAAACACAAACATACCTTGTGAGCATTTTTCTTTGATAGGCCCTAAACTGGCATCTAAGCTTCAGCCTCTGTCCCATCGACGAAACGTTGCATCCCTCTGCCTGTTCTACAAGTATTTTAATGGTGAATGCTCTGACGAACTGCAGGCACTTGTGCCCCCACGACGTAGACACCCTCGACAAACCCGACAGGCAGCTAAATCCCACCCCCACACAGTAGAGATCCCTAGATGTAAAAGATCTTTCTACTCCAGTAGTTTCTTCCCCAGAACCGCTAGACTCTGGAATTCCATTCCAGGTTCCTGCTTCCCCAACTGTACTGACATGCAAAAGTTCAAGTGCAACGTCAACCGACATCTTGCTGCCCAATTCCCAACATAGTGCCCCAGTAGTTGCTGCCCTTGATAGTAGCCCCCTACACCAAAGTGGCAATGCACCTTGTTTGGGGTGAAAATGTAATAAAAAAATTTAAAAAAAAGATTGGTGATTGTAGAATCATTTTCATCAAATCAATCCCTATGTTTGGTTTTTTTAAAGCCAAGAATTTTAGCTTCTTTGCAATATACTTGTGACTTGAACTGTTCCCAAGTTCCATCAAATGGGGTATTAATAAATGAGGCCCTAAGAGTTTCACAAGCTTCTTTGTTTTGTAACTTGGAGACATCGATACGTTCAGGCACTTTTACTCTATTGGATCTGATGTTTTTCTTTATACAGAACTTAAGATTAGCATGTGATCAGTGTCACAGTCTGCACCCCACATAACTCTTACAGCACACATATCCTAAAGATCACACATGCATATATACATGTACATATACACACATGTACATATATAACTTGAATGCCTACTGGGGAGAACTTGAATGCCTATTACACACTATCCTCTAGTGTCTTTAGTCTCTCTGTACACTGGTTTTGTGAAGACAACCTGGCATGAGGATACATTTCCCTATAAGTAAACCCTGACTTAATATTCAAAATTACATTCAGTATTCGCAGTTCAAATAAGATCTTACCCACACTGACTTTTATGTTCACCTCTCCTCTATATAATATACAACATTAGAACTACCTGAACCCCCCCCCCCCCCCGCCAAACAAAAAAAGCAATCCCACTGACGAAACCCAGTTATCCTCACAGAATAAATATATTTTGCTAAATTTTAGATATTATTCATCCAGAGCAACGGCGATCACGAATATATCAAACTCGTGATTGTTTTTATAGACTTTTTTTTATTTTTAGCTGGATATACAAACACACACACAGACAAATTGAATGGAGAGAACTTGGATGACTATTAGACACTATCCTCTAGTGTCTTTAGTCTCTCTGTACAGAGGTTTGTGAAGACAACCTGACATTATGTAATTATTTTTACTTTTACCTAGACATACAGGATAGAACTTGAATGTCTACTAGACACTATCTTCAAATGTCTAAGGTCTCTCTGTACAGGGGCTTGTGAAGACAACCTGACATGGGGGATACATTTCCCTATAAGTAAACCCTGACTAAATATTCAAAATCACATTCAGTATTCGCAGTTCAAATAAGATCTCACCCACACTCGCTTTTATGAGGAATAGTGTACTTATTCCAAGTGACGTTGCCTCAAGTAACAAAACGAAGCTGGATACTCAACTAGAATAGATAAATTCTTGTCTTGGAATCCAGGAATTTACTTTTGAAATCACTACTATATATTAGATATAATACGATAATCAATGAAGTATTGGCTCTATAATGATTAATATGAAATCTACATAGATTTAAACATCATATTTAGGCATATTTTACAGCCGGGCAATACCAAGCAGCCTGCTAGTCAATGAATAAATTCTGATTGCAATAATTGAATCTAGTCATAACAAAATTAAGAAATCAATTTTATAATTAGCCAAAATATTTCTACCTTTTAACTGGATAATTAAGCCTAAAGATTTTAGGATATTGGTATTCAGATGTATTTGCTTGTGATAATTAACATCTGTTATTAAAGGAGATTTGGTAACTGCCTGTCTGAATCTGAAAGCATATTATTACTATTTAAAAAAAAAAAAATGCTCAATGCAGTTCATAATATTATTTCAGATTAATATACTATCTTAATTAAAGGGGTAGTGTAGTATGTGTTCAGTGGTCATAATGCTATCTTCCCTGGTTCCCAGGGATTACCTTATCTTTTTGTGGCGGGAAAGAAGGTATAGTATCTGTTCTGTTTTCATGATACCCCCCTCATATGCATCGTCACCTCTTTTTTTTTGTAGTATCTACTTTGTTGCAATTATACAAGTTTCCCGGGAATTCCCACCTCCTAGTTTTGATGAGGAAGAACACCATGCCACTTTCCACTAGACAGGTCTATATAGTAAGAGAATTATTGCCACTCAAATTCTAGAGTAAATCAACAGTCGTTTTCATCAAGAAATCCATAATAAACGGCTCTTGCAAAAATGTGATTTGCAAGAGTCACTGGAAAAAGCAGAGACTACTGGAGATCTGGGAAGTCTTGTTTTCATTCAAACGCCAATCAAGAAGACTAAAAATTAGGAGAACAAAATACGGGGTCTAAAATACAAAGACAAAATATCCAGGAATCTTTCATCGCAAAAAGTAATCAAAAGTTTCTGCAATGAAAGTGAATACTCTTTTGATTTCTGTCTGGCGCAGCAAAAAAAAAATATCAATAACAAAGAAGATAAAAGTACTTGTGACGCACCCCAATAAATATTCGCATAGATTCTCATGGGTCTCCCACATTATCAGCATTATCAGGCTTGCTTCAGATGCCACAGACAGTGCAGAAAAAGAGTTTCCAATGCAAAAGAGGCTATGCAATGCGTAGATAAATCTTGCATGGCCTTTGGCCCCATTTAACTTGGGAACGTTTTTTATCTTTCACTCTTTAATAACATTAAAAGGAAAAAATTTTTAATTTTTTTTTTTATTACATTTTCACCCCAAACAAGGCACATTGCCACTTTGGTGTAGGGTGCTAATAATAATAAATGTATTGTGCAAGTATGTTTGAAAAGCGTTTGCATATAACCAGCAGGGTTACAAGATATTACTCGTCCATTAGGTGACAAATAATACTTGCGAGTAATCACAAAAACATTTATTCGGTGCAAAAATAATGTCGTTTTTGTATATATAGTTAAACATAAAAAAACGACATTATTTTTACACCAATCTAATAATTAGTATTAGAATTTATTATATGTACTATCCCGCCCCTGTGCCTGTTTTATAGATACTTTAATAGAATGTGCTCTGATAAACTCATTGCCATTGCACCCCCTCAACATATACACCCTCTAACTAACCAGCAAAATCCCAATCCTTTACTATTGATGTCCCTAGATCTCAGAAAGCCTTCTATTCGAATAGTTTCTCCTTCCCTCGGACAGCAAAACTTTGGAATTCCCTCCCTGTTTCCTGCTTCCCTCTCTCATCTGACTGCAGTGTTATGAGGCATCCATGATTAGATGTAAGTGCAGTATGTAGATGGATTTGCTGAAAGCACCGAATTTGCTCAGCACATGTTATCCTAAGAATGAATCAGAATACAGGGTGTTCCGAAAGTCTTGGGCACATTTCAAGTCTTCATATCTGCTTAACTATGAATGCTAGTAAAATGAAAGTGGTGCCATTTTAAAGCAAAATGCATTAAGTTTTTTGTAAGATTTTATTAATATTGTTTATCTGTTCACTCGACAAAAAAAAGGTGTTTTGTGTGCTTGAATTTGCAAAAACTGAATCATGGACAAATCTTCAGATCTCACACCCTGCAATTTTCTTTTTTTTGTGTGAGGATTTGTGAAAGGACTGATCTATGTGCCTCCCATTCCAAGAGCTGTAGATGAGCTGAGGGCCCAAATAACAGAAGCTGTTGTAACCATTGATAACACATGCTAGGACGCATTTGGCAAGAACTGGACTATCGGCTTGACGTGTGTCGTGTGACCAATGGTGCTCACATTGAACATCTTTGAACATTCCATGAAAAACTTGAGATTACAAGCTTTCTGAATATACCAGATGTCAAAATGTGTCCAAGACTTTTGGAACACCTTGTATGTAAGGATTGAACTTTCTGCCTCTAGAAGAGTGAAACATACAACTGAATTTTACCAAGCACTTTATCCATTACGCCACAGTTCTTCAAGGACCAAAAATTCAGAAATGTAATTCCAAAACCTTTCTTTTAAATATTGATTTGCACTTGCCTGTTATGAAAAAAAGCAGAGTTTTTTTGTTTTTTTTTCTTTAATTGTTTTACTTGAAGGGTCACCACTTATCAAGACCCAGAGACAACTCAAGGATAATAGTTAAGTGTTTGGTAGATCAGTCATGCTAAATAATCTAAATATATGACTTAGTAGAATTTATTTGCATTAGACTTGAAGACGACCATGTTATGGTGAGCCGGGAAGCAGACAAACAGGATTGCATTTCACAGATAGGCAGTTCTAGGCAAGAAACTCTGCTCATGAAATTTTTGTCTAGTTATGAGCACAGATAGGGAGTGAGGAAAGTTGTTGGCGGTTATTTTAGTTAGGCAGATAGCAGTATTTAGAAATTTAACTATTCATGTGTCTATTATGGAATGTTGGCTCACTTAAGAGCAGCTTACTCTCTCAGCTATGACATTTTGTATGTCATATGCTGAATATATGTTTCTTTCCAATCAAAGTTTTTGGTTGCTGCTTGTCTAATCCAATGCACATTCAAATAATTCCAATCATCAGGAATGGCTCTTGTCTTGGATCACTCTCCCACTTCAGTAGGTATCTCACTGTCGATGCAATCCTCTATCTGTATAAGACTCAGGTATACCCTAAAATGGAGTACTATTGCCACATTCGGACAGGAGCTGCTTGGTGCATCCTACACTGCCGTGATAGAGTTCAAAACATAGCTTTAAAACCTAGTAGGTGATGCCCTTTTCTCTTCACTGCAACCCCTTTCCCACAGAAGA
>NC_136524.1:52040774-52047202 GCF_053919585.1 Euprymna scolopes
CTTCTTGAAACGGAAATTTGAATGTTTTTATACAACAAATATTAAAAGATTTGTTACAAATTTTCAAATTTCAAAATTGTGTATTTTTATTGTCGTTTTTTTTTTTTTTTTTTGTTACTACTGTTTTTTTTTTCTTTACTTCTTGTGTACCAAGAAATCATCTTAATAAAAGTGTCCAACTGGATAAATGCAAGAAAAAGCAAAATAATTATCAAATGCCACAAAAGTTCATTTGAATAAAAATTATGAACCTGAGACCAGGCACCTGCATGAGAAGAAACAACAAACTTAATCAATTGCCAAAAAGCAGGTAAGTTAATGTTTGGAAGGTCATTTTTAACAAAAAGTTACACAGATCTAATCAAAGTCAGTTTAATTCAGTGAAACGACAATAGTCGAATAAAACGTCCTTGGTTAAAAGTGACAATACCATCCGGAAATGGGCGTTTTAAGTGGTCAAAAATGGCTATATAATAACACCCGAAAAATATATCGTTGTTGATTGATAATTTGGGTCTGAAAAAAAAAAAAAAAAAGAAGAAAAACTCAGCCCTTTAAATTCCAATGCGCGCATTTCTCTTCTAGCAACTGACCATCCATAACCATTACCAACAATAAAGGTATATTGTTATATTTTCATTTTCACTACATACAATTTCCCCATTCTCTATCTGTGCCTAAATCTAAATGCAGATTCCATGAATAAAGCTTCTTTTCCAGAAATATCTGCCTGTTGAACACTGTTCTGCTGGCCTGCTTCCTAGCCAATTACAACATGGTAGCCTTCAAATCCAATGTAAACAAGTTCTTGTTGAGCCATCTCATAAATAATCAAATTCTACCCAATTTAAACCATTAACGATTACTACATTATCACCTTACATTCATTAAGCCTTACTCTCAAGTTCCCTACTGGCCTTTATAAGTCGTGACTCCCAAGTAAAAAAAACAAAAAAACTGGATTGTAATATTTAATGCTACTAAGACAAAACCCCTTTCCTTTAACAAGTAAAAGAAACTTTATTTAATCAATGGAATAGATTGTTCTCATTCTGTCAGCCATGGCCAAGTAGAAATACAGTAAAGATTTAATCTCCAATAATCAGAAGACTATTACATGACTGACAGAACAAGAACAACCTTGAGATTGAAGGTCAATCCTCACTACAGGCGATACTTAGGATGAATAAAAAAAAAATTACTTAATTTAGACTATTACGCAGTCATGGCAGACCAAACAAGAACAATCTACTCCTGTGCATTGAATTAAAATTTGGCTTAAATAAAATTCCAGTTATAAATTCCATATAGATTCCTAAGTTTGACGATATCCATGGCTAATTGCGCCTTATTTGGGAGTGCATCATCTAAACTTCTGTATACAGTATAACCACATTGACATGGGTTTCTATTAGATCATTGAAGTTAAGCAATATTGAGCCTGATCAATACCAGATGGGTAACCATTTAAGAAGACCAGGTACTGTATGTAGGATAATGTCAACATCTCTCTGTAATCGCTTGTGAATTTACTGTTACCTTGACACTTTCCTTACTCCTTTGGAGAAAGCTGGTTCACACTGCCTTTTTTAAAACTTCTCAGCGTAAAATTCACAGGCAACATGAATGGGAACAAAAACATAGAAAAAATTGTCAAGGCTGCTGCTGCTGCAAAGATGGTGGTATCGTGCTACTGCTAAAAACCACCTTACACCTGCAAGTATCCTATATATTATATATGAGAGAGAGAATAAATGACAAAAAATTATATTCCAAAATACATGATGTTGACCATCTTATAATTTATTCCCTAAATTTAGTTGACTTTTACAATTCTTGACAGTATCTGTTTCGTAGCGCAAAATCAATCACTTAATTATTATATCAATCAGTGAATCTATTATGCCCTTAACTCATCAGATTCACTGATTGACATAATAATTGATTGATTTTGCGCTACGAAACAGATACTGTCAAGAATTGTAAAAGTCAACTGAATCAAAGGAATAAATTATAAGATGGTCAACATCATGAATTTTGGAATATAAATTTTTGTTATTTATTCTCTATATTGCTCTATAATCACATTGAGCTTCTTAAATAAGAATTGGTATACATTTTATGAAAATACATTTCTACAGATATGTATGTATGTATATATATATATATATATATATATATATATATATTTATATATATATATATGTATGAAGCTACCATTTACCCATGCATGAAGTATTGTTGTCACATTTGAGCAGGCGTGCCAACTACTAATCTCTCCTTCCTGGACACAGTCAAAACAGCTACTCTATGCTGATAAGTCCTACACTATTTTAACAAGCTCCAGCTCCGGTTGAATCTCTGTGCTGGTTTGGCAAGTGCTTTCATGGAATGTGTTCCAGAGAACTAGTTGCACTGGTGCCCTCACGACGTACTCCTGACCAACCCAACAATCAGCAAAATCCTACCCCTTCGCTGGAAGTCTTTCTACTCTAATAGTTTCTTTCCTCAAACTGCTAGCTTTTGGAATTCCCTTCCTGTTTCCCCCTTTTCCATCATTTATGGCATGAAATGAATATTGAACATTATATCATTAAAACCTTTACAAATGTATTACTTTATATACAAACAGATCATATAATAATAATAATAATAAATAATAATAATAATAATAATAATAATAATAATAATAATAATAATAATAATAATAATAACATCACTAAATAAATAATTTTAATAAAAATGATCATATTTTAAAATACAAACAGACAATTCATAAATACTATATCACAAAAATAATCTCACAAAACATACATTAATTATATCATAAATTACAGACCCATATAAAAATTACAATATTATAAAATCATATTGTAAATTACAAAATATAAATATAACAATATTATAAAACATATATTTATATATGTAATATATACTATACAAAATATATATATATATGTAATGTATAAAATATTAAAATTACATTATCATAAAATGCACACAAACCATTCCCTGAAAGAAAGCAAGAAAGACGCAATGCATAACATTTTAATACCATATTTTCTTATGCAAAATACAATAGCATTTAAGAGAAAATTAAAAAGCACAAAAGCGAGGAGAGGGCAGTATTATAGACATATCGATCTTTGCAAATGTTTTCTTTAGTCTGGTCAGAAAACCTTACACGGAACTAGCAGTGCTATCCGGGACTGCCAGGGAACAAAAGTGCAACAAATTTCTATAAAAGTTTCTATCTCTCTACCTCTCTCTTTATTCGTCTCTCTCTCTCTCTCTCTATATATATATATATATATATATATATATATATATATATATATATATATATATATATATTTCTCTCTCTCTTTTCCCCTATATTTTCCTCCACCATCCAGCCCATTCCTTTCTCTGATTTATACACACATCGATACACAGAGGCAACTCTTTATATGAATTCGCTGAAAAATGAATTGGCATAAAGGAAGTAATTCCTTGATAAAAAATCAAAGTTACGTCCCTTCAGTACATAACAATGACTGAGAAATCACCTCTTCCCATCGAACAAATGTATACAAAGAACAAGTAATTTTTTCGAAAATTTTACATATTATTCATTCAGAGCAGTACTCATCAAGAATATACCAACTTTGCAGCTGTTTGTTTCGTATTGTTTTGGGTTTTTTTCTTAATTTAGCTAGTCGTACCTACAAACACACACATATATTATATATAATACATGACAAGATTAAAAATAGTCATCCCTACGACGGGCTGAAAGATTTCCTATGTTTTTGTTTTTAATTTTTACTGAACGCAAAACTTCCAATCATTCAGCAGCTATACTTTTTTTTTTTAGATTAAATTTTTGCCCAAAACAAGACACAGTAGCACTTTAATGTAGGGGGGCTATTATATATATATATTTATATATATGCATATATATACCCACACATACATATATATATACACATACATACACACACATACATATATATATACATATATATGCACACATATACATATATATATACATACACACACATACATATACATATATACACATATACATATACATACATACATATACACATATACATATATATATATACATATATGTATACACATATACACATATATACATATACATGGTGACTGGCACTTCTTTACAGAAGACGGCCAACCCTCACGATACGATGGCGTGTGAGTGAGTCCGCATATGATTCCACATAGCCCCACCCGGCCTGCACAGTTTGCCGCATATTCTGCAGGATAACCTTGTTGGTGACCGCCCCTCTCCCTCCCGTGCTCCCAGTTCATGTCCCGCGTGCGTAGTTCCATGAATCTTGAGGCCTGCCTTTGACAGGCACACCCTGCCGCATATCCCGCACGAGTATGCGGGGTCGAGATCAAAGTCCTCTGTATCCTCTCGCTTTCGTAAGGCTCGCTTTATAGTGGCATGCTCAACTCTCAAAACCTCAAAATTCTCACATCCCGCGTAGACGTAGCGCCTCCAACTTTCCCGGTCTTCAGCTATCTCTTCCCACCTTGTTATTTCTATGCCAAGTGCCCGCAGGTTTCCCTTAACTACATCTTTGTACCTTTTCCGAGGTTTGTGATTGGGTCGTTTGCCACATTCAAGCTCCCCATAGAACAATTGCTTAGGTATCCTATAATCCTCCATTCTCACTACGTGACCTGCCCATCGAGTCTGGTTTTGAAAGACTCGAGCCTCTATGCTGAATGTGCTCGCCTTCTGGAGCACCTCTTCATCGGACAAGAGAGCTTGTTTGGTGACATTAAATATCCTGCGTAGGCATGTCTGGTGGAATCTTTCCAGAGCCTTGATATGACAGCGATATGTCGTCCATGTTTCCGAGGCATATAGGAGGACAGGTAGTACACAAGTCTCGTATACCTTTATCTTTGTTTTGAAGGTCAGGGCTCTATCTGCCCACACTCGTTTTTCGAGATTACCAAAGGCCTTACTTGCCTTATTGATCCTTCCTAAGATTTCCTTATCGAGGGTTCCGTCGCTCGATATAGTACTGCCAAGATATACAAAATCATCAACGGTGCTCAGTTTCGTTCCATTTACACAGATGACCGGTTCCTCGTAGCGGCTGTTTGGAGCTGGGGTGAACATTACCTTGGTTTTCTCCAGGCTAATTGTGAGGCCAAAGGCAGTGCACACCCTGGAGAAGCGGTCCATGATGCTCTGCATATCTTCTGCCGTGTGTGCGACGAAGTCTACATCGTCAGCATACAGCAGCTCCCTGACAAGTGAGTGAAATGTTTTCGATCTGGCCCTGAAATGAGTAAGGTTGAATAACTTGCCCGTTGTCCGAAATCGAAAGAGCACTCCCGTTTCACAGTTTCTAAATGCGAACGCGAGTGTTGTTGCGAAATAGATTGAGAACAAGGTTGGAGCTAGAATATCTCCCTGTTTAACCCCGTTGTCGATGGCAATGCCCTCTGAAACTGTGCCGTTTAGCTGGAGTCACGCTTTCATGTTTTCATGCAGTTGTCTGATCATATTTACGAAACCAGGTGGACATCCATGTTTCCCCAATATTATCCACAGGGCAGTTCGGTTTACAGTGTCGAAGGCTTTTTTCAGATCTACAAATACCTGGTATAGAGCTAGCCTTTGTTCTTTGCATTTTTCCTGTATCTGACGGACTGAGAAGATCATGTCCATTGTGCCACGCCCGGGTCTGAACCCACTTTTGGCATCGGGCAGTACTGAGGGGCAAATATATTCATTTAGTCTGTTTAGTAGGAGTCTGGCAAATACCTTACCGACTACCTCCAACAGACTTATACCCCTGTAGTTCCCACATAGGACTTTTTGTCCTTTTCCCTTATACAGTGGGATTAGTATCGCGTCGATCCAATCTTGGGGTACAGGAGACCCAGCCCAGACCTTGGATATCAATCGGTGTACTTCAGCTGTAATTTGATTGCCCCAATATCGGAGAATCTCGACAGGAATGCCGTCCAGCCCCGGCGACTTTCCCGTATTTATCTCGCTAATAGCTTTGCTGATATCATGTTGAGTCGGGTGAGCCAGCATCTTATGTCTGATTTCCTGCTGTGGCAGATTCCTGATGACTTCCTCATCAATAGTTGAGGGGTTGTCGAACAGATCTCTGAAGTGTTCTGTCCAGCGCTGCATGATTTTGTCCGGGCTCCTATTTAGCGACGCCCCATCCTTTGATCTGAGGGGCACCATCACTGAGGATTGAGGCCCAAATACCTGTCTGATAAGGTGGTACATAGTTTTTGCATCTTTGCTATCAAACGCCAGTTGCACCTGGTTGGATATGTTCTTCAACCATTTATTCTTCATGCTTCGTATGTTGCGTTGTAGCGATGCTTTCGCTTCCTTAAACTCCTGCTTTAGTCTCGGCCGGTCCCTTTTGGGCGCT
>NC_136524.1:52047302-52077302 GCF_053919585.1 Euprymna scolopes
TTTTTTAGCTGCAGAAATAGGAATTAGGGTTAGGTTTAATATAGTCATATGATACACAAGAAAATATGGTAGTAAAGTAAGGGTAAATATTGAATGGAGATCAAAATGTATTCACACACATGAAAAACAAACTAATAATTAAAATAAAAAATAAAAGCGATTAATAGAGAAATCTGCAATGCACCAAGCAAAGTTTCAAAAATTAAAATAAAGATTTTTTTTTTTAAATTGATTCTTTGATATAGCAGGAGAGCATCCTAAATTTAAATTTTCGTTTGAGTTAGGAGCACAAATCAACCGTAATACTTGACTTTGCTTCTTTAAGTAATACTTATACCCTTAAATCTTTAATATGCTCACTTTGTAATCTCAAAGTAAAAAAACATATTCTGGCTATTTAAAAAATAAAAAAAAATTACTAATAATAGATTTAGAAAAAAAAATATGATTTCTTTATTGCATCTTGAGTTTTGGAAATCCGAAAATGATTCTGATGCCTTCAGACTTACTAATAATAGCAAAAATTAAAATTTACAGGCTACAATCAAGGCGAATAGTAGTAGTCGTCATCACCATTGGTTTAAAGTTGGGCATGTGTTGGATGTCTTTTAGAAATTGACTTCTAAACTAACTTATGTCTTCTTTATTCATCATTTTTTCTCTCAAATCCATCCTAATCACCTTCTTCCATGTGTTCCTTGACCTTCCTTTGTCAACTGACCCAGCTACCTCAACTGTTCTACATCTAACTAACCTATGCATTCTCGTGCATTCTTTTTATCATAATCATCAGTTTAACTTCCACTTTACATATTGGCATGTGTTGGCTGACTTTTAGAAATCAACTTTCAAAGAAAACTATCTCTGGCTAGGCCTCTCTCTCAAGTCCATTTCTATCACTTCCTTCCGTGTATTCCTCGGCTGTTTTCTCCGTGGATTGAGCCTACTACCTTAATTGTTCTTCGTTTACTGTATGGTTCCCAAGCTAAAGAAAACTATGACTCTTTGGACACATTCCTGTTGTATCAAGGAACCAAAATATCGATTAATGTGACCAATACAAATCTAGGTAAAAAAACAAAACAAAAAAAAACAACAAAAAAAAAACAACAAAAAAAAAAACAAACAAATAAAACAACAAAAACAAAAATATAATAACAACAGAAATAAACAAGAAAGCAAGCAAACAAAAACAAACAAAAACACAAGCTGCAAATATTTATCAGGGGAAAAAAATTGAAATGAGTGCGTTAAAATATGGTGGAACAAAACATGGCTGGATCTCTGGACGGTAAGATTTTAAAAGAAGTGTAAAGTTAAAAGGAAACATTTACAAAAAAGAAAAAAATAATTATGATTATGATAATAGTAATAATAACAATAGTAGTAGTAGTGGTAGTGGTGGTAGTAGAAAACAACAAAAATAAATTTGGTAAGGACGACAAAAAAAAAAAAAATACAACAACAATGGTTGTGGTGCACGGGTGGGTGTAGATGTTTGCACATACGTCCATAGGATCTGGGACAGTCTCCTCTTCATCTGCCCCTTCAGTCATTGGTGATGATTCATTATTTTTGGTACTGTCATTAACAGCATTTCGTTCTTCTCCTTGTTCATGTTGTTGCTGTTGTAGTTTTTGTTGTTGGGCGGTGGCAGATTGTGAGCTGAAGATACGCTCCAACTGGAAACAGGCAGTGAGAAATAATGGTAAATTATTCATAAATATACATCACAAAATACAATTAATATATATATATATATATATATATATATATATATATATATTGTTTATTACTCATCAGTTAGTAAGACATAACGAGTGTAATCAATCACTCAGAGATGTAAAACCTAAGAAATTCCTTCATGATCTCAAGGTTTTTATAGATTGACCTACAAATAAGAATGAAATACGTTTCGATTAGTTTGCTTGGCAGAAGCCAAAATATGGTAACAATGTAAATACCCCCTCCTTATCCAACTAACCTAACAAGTGCAAAATTCCACGCCTTCACTGTAGAGGTCCCTAAATGTCATAAAGTTTTTCTTTCTTCAAACTGATAGACTTTGGAATTTCATCTTCGGCTCCCTTGACTGTACTAACACACAGAAGTTCAAGTGTAATGTGAACAGAAATCTCGCTGCTCAACTCCCTACATAGTGTCTGATTAACTCTCCTTGAGAATCGAAACAGAAAATAACTATCCTCGTAATAGTCGTCTATCGCCTAATACTGTGGCCATTATGCTTTATTCTGTGACGTCAGCAAATTATGTTACTTTAGTGGAACTGCCTTCTATTTATGTAGGCCATGCTGGACTAGGTTAATATACGTGATCGTCGTTTATTTGTATATAATCACAACTTTACAATCTGGCATTGAATTATTAGAAAGCAGAAATACTTTGTGACTTAAAAAAAAAATCGAAGAATTTTTTTTTCTTTTTTTTAACAATGAGCCATTCATCAATTAATCAGGCATGCTAAGTTTACTTGCCTAAAAAAAAAAATCACTATTCTTTTCAGCTTTCAAGTTGAAAAAAATCTTGTGTCCAATTATTTATTATTTTCTTTTTTCTTTTCTTTTTTCTTTTTTGGTGGAGAATTGTTGAATGTATTTCTTAATATTCATCAGCGTGGTTATTTATTTTATATGACAACTCTGAGAAAATTTTTGTTATAATGACCCCCTCCCCGGACACACAGACACATACACTGCCCAGTTGAAAACATATGGACTTGTATCTATTACATTTTTCAATTTGCAATTCAAGATACTACTAAAAATGATAAACATAAAAATTCAAAGGAAATCACGTGCATACAAGATTTTTATTCCATTAAAAACGGGCAAAAGTTATCACTATAATAATAATAATAATAATAATAATAATAATAATAATAATAATATATTAGCAGAACCTATGGAAATTCCACAGGGAACTCATTCATATGTAATATATTGTATATTGGCATTCTGTAGATGTTCAGCGTAAATGGAGACGCTCTGATATTATTGTAGCTCTTTTGTTAAAACTGCAAAAGTATTTATCTAAGCTAACACGAACACCCGGCAAAGTCAGGTCATAATGGACGCTTAAATATGATATTTTTATTCTTGCAGATTTCGTATATAGAGTTAATGTTTTATTGATTTTTATACATTACAAAGTTGCGAAAAATATATATCCATATGACTTGAGTGCATCAGCTGGTATTGAAACCGAAACTGAAACCTAAATTATGAAATATATATAGACAAAAAAAAAAAAAACGTGATTTCTCCATTATTTATTCACCGATTGCCCTTATTTTACAGGACATGGCAGAATCAACGACCGTGAGTACACCAAGACCCTAGTGGGAGATGGGACAAAGAATACACTGTGTTAAATTTCGTTCGGACAAAACACTAAGAAACGGGGCCTAATTAGAGGTCACCCTGTATATATAACTTTAGTTCCTTCAACTATAATTGAAACCGAAGCCAAAACTTGTGAAGAATTTTTGGTAAAATTATGTATTACAAGAAATGGAATTCCATAACAATTAAACGACAGTCACTCGGCTGTAATCGTGATAAACAAAATAAATAACACACGTGTGCTACCCTATTAGTTATATATAGATGCTTTATGCCAAATTGATGGTTGAATATGGTTAAATTTGAGCTCATTTTTTGCATTAAATACTAATCTCTATTAATCTCTAACTGCACCGAATAGATACCATAAGACTTAATTCACTACACCTTTTCATAACAAAGGTCCATACAAAATTTCAACCAGATTGGCCTAGTAGTTTCTGAGAATGAAAGTGGAATGGGCGAACAGGCAGCAAGACAAACGGACTAGGATAAACATAGTATAAATGTTACCTCTTCTATTGGGAAGTGACGGTAGTCCATTAGTTAATGACATGAACTGATGACCTGGCTGTCCCAAGTTCGAATCCAATTCGTTCCACCAAAATCACTTTCATTTAGGATGTTGGCAACCTTCATGTGATCCCTCCCGTAATCCCCAATGTCTTTCTTGAAAGAATTTTGACTAGAGAAATATCAGGGAAACCAATGCCAACCATAGAATAATCAAATTCATGCGATGATGATGACCTTTTCTATTGTATTTATTCTGCAAGCACGTTTGAAAACGTGGTGGCTGACATTTTCCTTTTGTTCTAACGCAATTTATGCATTATGCTCTGTCATCAATAATGAGCACTCTCTCAATATAAACATAGCAATACTTAAAACTATAATTATTAATATATCACCGCACACTTTACATAAAAACTAATGCAAAAAATTAGACTTATAGGAATTATGCCAGTAAATGTTTTTGTTTTTTTCATGCATAAATCATAATTTTTTTTTTTTCATGCATAAATCATAAATGTTTTGTTTGTTTGTTTTTTTTTCTACCTTTTTTCATTGCAAACAAGGCATATTGTCACTTGCAATGTAAAGGGCCTACCATTTGGGATCGTATCTAACAGGGTACTGTAGGGAGTTGAGCAGTGAGATGTCTGTTCACATTATATTTAAACTTTCACAGGTTAGTACAGTCAGGGAAGCAGGAAACACGGAAGAAATTCCAAAGTCTAGAAGTTCAAAAGGAAGAAATGATCAGAGTAGAAGGTTTTCGAACATCTAGAGACCACAACAACGAATGGTTGGGATTTTGCAGCTTATGAAGTTAGTCGGGGTTATGCACGTTGATGAAGCGCAAGTGCCATAAGTGTAATGTTTACACATATGTTAACATGTAAGGACCTAAAAGGTCACAAGGAACATAAAGAAAGAGGAAAGAAATTCGACCTGCGTTTCCGTAGCAAAACAACCAACATTTATTTATAAGTCTTTTCATGTCGCCTTCGGCCACATTGCATATCATGTCACTCAGTCCGTCTCTAACGTGATTATCTCTCTAACATCTGTAAACTCGAAGTGCTCAACAGTCTGCGCACACGTTCTGTTTATAATATTTTTCCTTTTTCCTTGCTGTGACGTCAACTCGCACACAACTCAGTCATTTGTGCACAACTCTTATACGCGAGTTCATCATAGTGAATTCTATTAAAGTACTTATAAAAAGGACACATTATTTCTGATAACCTAAAGAATAATTTTTTAGAGCAAAAGATCTAAATGATGTATATTTATTGATTTAAATGATGCATATCTATTGATTTATATGATGCATATCTATTGATTTAATGATGTATGTCTATTGATTTAAATAATGTATATTTATTGATTTAAATGATGTATATTTATTGATTTAAATGATGTATATCTATTGATTTAAATGATGCATATTTATTGATTTGAATTATATATATTTATTTTGTATGATGTATATCTACTGTTCTAAGTGATGTATATATATTGATTTATATCATATTTACCTGTGGATTGTAATGAGTTAAACTGGTAGGATCGCAGATTCTCTGAAAATAAAATTTGAATGACGGCAAGTAGTGGCTAGTGCTGTAAATTGTCCTATCATACATGTCGAAGTTAATCTTTAATAAAAATTTATCATTATCCGTGGCTCTGCCATTTAACAGCATTGATAACCACAGTTCTTCAATGCGGGTGACTATTATTAGACCGAAACAGCTCAAATTTTTACAATAATTCCGTCTAATCACTCCATATTGTACATCAAAATGTGCCTTGGTTGACCTTACTTTTTCGATCCTTGCATTCTACTAGTCAATAGTAGATGTTCTATGCCTCTTTGACGGATAGCCATGGGCCGATTTTGCAAGGATGGTTCAGTTATTGCGTTGACATTTGTTTTGCAAGTCATACGCCTGCCATTCTCAAAGTACGTTTATAAACGTTATTACGGAGGCTCGTGACGTCATAAGTCGCCGTGCCCGAGACAGCAAGTGTGTTAGCTTTTTCACCTCCTTTTCCTCTTTCATGTTAAAGGTTCGAGCCTGCCTGCCTGCCTGGCTACTGCGGCTTTTTTTTTTTTTTTTTTGCACTCGCTGCTATTTTGATTGAAACATTTTTTTTTCTGAGGTCTGGTTGCTCAATATTTTTAGTATACCATCTCTCTCCACCCGGACAACGCCGGGTAGCCATACTAGTATTGAATAAATGCTTTCTACTGAAACTAATAATTGACTCTTTCCTGAATCCTTAAATTTTGTGTGCCTGTAGATTAATTCCTATTTTAGTCATTTACTAAAATCGAGAAAATCATTCATATCTATTGATAGCAAAAGAAATTCTTTCTTGCATTTTATTGGAGATAAAACCTTTTTTTTGGGGGGGGGGGTATAAATTTGTATATATGATTATTCTTTTTTTATAGCATGGTTAACCTGCATTGCTCGGGACTGTAAGAAACAAAACAGAAGTTAAAACTGAAGTGCGTGTAACATCTTTACATTAACACTTCTATTTCTCTACCTCTCTCAACTCGTATTTTTTTCTCTTTTCCTTTCCTTGTTTTTTTTTCATATTCTTCTTTCACTTCAACCTAGCCTATTCCTCACTCTTAATATATTGAAAATAGTAGTAATGCAAGTCATTTCTGTATCTTTTATATAATGAGCAACATTGGAAATGACTCTAAAATCGCCCCACCCCCGGCCGTCTCTCCTGACAAAATCGGACCCAGCTGAAGTATAGTCGGTTGAATTAACTGGTATATGTGGAGTGTTGTCATGTTGGTGTTGTCTTTAATGCAGATATTTGTTTGCATAGAATTTGCATATATGATTATTCTTTATTTATTTTTAGCATGATTACCCGGCATTGCTCGGGACTATAAGAAACAAAATGGAAGTAGTTAAAAAAAACTGTGTGTAACATCTTTATATTAAAACTTCTACCTTTCTAACTCTCTCAACCCTAACCCTCACTTTCCTCTCCTACTCCGTTTTCCACACCCTTTTCCCATCCTCTTTAACCTCCACCTAGCCTATTCCTCTCTCTTATTTGAAATAAATAAATAATGTAAATCCTGCTCAATCATGGTTCATCTTACATTGACTGCTGCTGTCTCTTCATCTAAATATTATTTCATTCCGAAATTTTCATGTCTCATGAATTTACTTGCGATGAAAGAATGTTTTATGAATATAAGGGACAGTGCGGACACTGTTAATATTGTACTTTTTGCACTATTCCAAAGCGTTTGACACTGTAAACCATGACTTATCCTTACATAAACTCAACACTTATTGTCTCCATGGATTGTGTATGAAATCATTTTGTATTTTTTTTAATTGTTTGTGTCTTATTAAATGTATAATAGTTTCTGGTCCAAAAACGTACTCATTTAATTTAGTATGTTGTTTCTAAATATAGGATAAAAAGTCCTGACCATTCTATTCCCCCCTCCCCACACACACACTCTTATTTCGCTTTCAAAAATATCCGTGGGCTTAGAGGTAACCAAGATGATGTAGAGTCTTACCTTTGAGTAAACTTCCTGAATATCTAAGCATTAACTGAAACAAACTTATATTCCTCAATCCCCTCTAACTACTTTAACATGACAGTATACCCCCCCCTCTTTGCCCTAAGGACTCGGATAGATATACGCACAGGCTTGGAGTCTATATTTGTAGAACGTTCCCTTTAACTAGAGAGCAGCCTCTTGGATCTGATAACCAGACTTTTATGTGCTTTCGACTAGCCTTTCATCACTGCGTTAGTTACTTACATTTTCTCTGCATTCTCCCTTAAGTCAGGATTGTACTCTAATCGATCATATCTCTGATAGTATAGATGCAACACTTTCCTTAGATAGTAATGCCAAAATAACATGTGTTTGGTAACTTTAATGTCCACCATAAAAATTGGCTGGATTTCTCAGATTACACTGATGCAACTGGACACTCTACTTGTAGCTTCTCTATTACCCATTCCATCACACACACAGTAATGTTCCAAACCCGCCTACCTGACAACTGAATGGCGCAAAGTAGGTATTGAAGCACATATTCCTACATGAAAGTATTATAGCAAGCCCCACTCACCTCCATGGTTCACTACAGATTGTGCAGCTGCCATTGCACAAAGACAGCATGCATTCTGCCAGTTTGTACATCATAAGTCAAATACAAATAGGCAAAAGTTTGTAGATGCTAGAAATCATTGTAAAAGTGAAATAGCAACAGCCAAAAGAAAACATGCTGAAATAATCAGGGAACGCATAGAATCACAAAAGATAGGAACTCGTCATTTCTAGAAAATCTATAATAGTGTAGTATAATAGTGTAAAGGGCAATCAGTAATTCCTCAACTGAGCAACAACCAGAAAGTTGCATGTATGGCAATGGAGAAGGCGGAACTGTACATGCAGTACAGCAACTGAAAAGACAGAACAGTTTGCTTGGCGATTCGCCTCTAACTCCATCTTAACACCAACAAACAACTCCCCCCCCAAATTTCCCTATGCAGACTGAAGCCACACTAGATGATGTAAAACTCATCCCTTCTCATGTCCGTGATATCATAAAAAACTTAGACACCTCAAAGACGTGTGGGCATGATCTCATCCCTGCTAGACTAATTAAGAAATGCTCAGCTGAGCTAGCCCTGTACTTTCCAAGCTCTACAATAAATGCATTGCTGAATCTTGCTTCCCTGATAGCTGGAAGATGACCTCTGTGGTACCAGTGTACAAGAATTCTGGTGAAAGAACTAACCCTCTCAATTATCGCCCCATTAGTCTTCTCCCCCTCTTTGAGATGCTAATTAATCAAGCACTAGTCCACCACCTCGCAAAAGCAAATCTTCTCTCTGATAAACATCATGGATTCAGGTAATGTTGTTCTACTGCAGATATTTTAACAGTCATCTCTGAACGCATATAGCATGTATTGGATAAGGCAGGCGAAGTCAGGGTTGTAGCCCTTGATATATCCAAGGCCTTTGACAAAGTTTGGCACAAAGGACTGCTAATGAAAATTAAATCGTATGGTATAACTGAATATATACTAAATATAATTAGATCCTTCTTAAACAATAGGACCATCCAGGTTGTCATTAATGGACGTACATCCAAGCAGCATAATATTAATGTGGGAGTGCTTCAGGGGTCGATTCCTGGACACCTATTATTCCTGATATTCATAAACGACCTCCCTGATAATATTGAGTCCAAGATGGGTATATTTGCTGATGATATAATGTTCTATAACATGCATGAGGAAAGAACAGATGTACATAAAACTAAGACAATAATAGAATCGTCAGAAAATAATCTCTAGACTATAGTGGAATGGAGTCGCAAATGGATGGTAACATTTAATGCTAGTTAGACTAAGTTGCTCTCCTTTATCAATTACAAGATGCCTCTCCAACCATCGATAACCATGACAAAAAAAAATTCTACCTGAGAATTCTTCTTTCAAACTCCTTGGTCTAACATTTGTGAGCAATATGAACAGGAACAAATACATTGAGGAGTCTATGTTCTAACCTTCCAGAGGTTGAAACCCAATTACAGGAGTAAACTGACATTGGATAAGCTATTTCCCTAAATGAGTTCGCAATTAAAGGATACTCTAACTTAACTTCTAAATCTGACCCCCAAGATCGCCATGGGCATGGAATATGTGCCTATATTAAAGATGGCTTTCCATGTAGTAGGGATATCTCCAGAGAAGATCCTAACTTACCCTATATGTGCTTCCGGGTTGCATTAGCTCACACTACTGCATTTATATTTACTCTCTATCGCCCCCACAACAGCGGAGTTACTATCTTTAAAAGCATATCTGAGAAAATTGACCAAGTTATATCTGCTTATCCTTCAGATAACATTCACGTATGTGGAGACTTCAATGTTCACAATGTGGAATGGTTGACCCACTTAAACAAGACCGATGATGAGGGGAGGTTCTGTCATGATTTCTCCATTGCTTATGACCTCACTCAGATTGTTCACGAACCCACCCGTGTGCCCGACAATGACGGCCAGTATGCGAGTCTACTAGACCTTTTTCTCACAACTTGCCCTGAACTATGTTCAGTTTCTGTTCTGTCTCCTCTTGGATCTTCCGACCACTCTGTTGTATCAATTAAGATAAAGATGAAATGTAATAAGTCTCCAGACGTACCTATCCATCGTACAGTATATCGATACACTAAGGCTGACTGAGATAGCTTCCGTACATTTATATCGGATCTTCCTCTGCGTTCCATGTTTAAAAAGGATGTGTCATCTATAGTATCAGACCTGACGGAATGGTTACTTGTAAGTATAGACAATTTCATACCCTCGAAAAGTTCCAGCAAAAACCAAACAGCCAGTCATGGTCTTCTTCAGAATGTGCTGCTGCTATTGTGCATAGAAATCACTTTTTCCACTGCTTCCAACGTAATAGATGTATGGAAACTAAAGCCGCTTTCAGGACTGCCAGCAACCATTGTAAGAAAGTAATAAAGAACGCAAGAGAGTTGTATGCTCAGTCTGTTGAGTCCAAAGTAGCTGAGCAGCGGCTTGGTTCCCACCAGTTTTGGCAAATAGCAAACAGATTCCTGCACAGAAGCGTGTGCTCTATCCCAACTATCATCAATGGACCTGAGGCAATCTCGTCAGCATCAGACAAAGCCAAACTCTTTGCCAAGAACTTCTAATTCTACCCTTTGCGACCAAGGCTGCCAGCCCCCAATATTTCCTCCTGTATCAGAAAACATACTATGTGATATACATATATCTGTACGTGATGTTGCCAAGTTAATCAAAACCTTGATTCCAGTAAAGGAACAGGCTCTGACGGTATTCCAATTATAGTACTCAAAAAACTTCAATCAGAACTAGCGCCCATACTTACAAAACTGTTTAAACGTTGTCTTAAGGAGAATAGCGTCTTATCACTCAGGTGATCGCTAATCCCCCTCTCAGTACAGGCCAATAAGTCTCCTGTGCGTCATGAGTAAGTTGCTGGAATCTGTGTTAAATACAGAAGTAATCAACCATCTCAACAAAAATAACCTTCTTAGTGACACTCAATATGGTTTCCATTCTGCTAGATCTACAGCAGATGTGCTTACAGTTATATCTCATAGGATTAGCAACTCTCTCGGCAGAGGCAACCTTTCTAGGGCAATTGCTCTTGACATATCAAAAGCCTTTGATAGGGTATGGCATAAAGGTTTACTTCACAAGATCTCCAGCTATGGTATAGCTGGAAATGTCTTCTCAATTATTAAATCATTTCTTTCTGATAGGTTCATAAGAGTAGTAGTTGAGGGGCAAAAATCAGAAGCTCACAGTATTAATGCTGGAGTCCCTCAGGGGTCCATCCTGGGCCCAACTCTCTTCCTGATCTACATTAATGATCTTCCAAATCACATCCTTACATCATTTGTAGACATTTATGCTGATGACACTACCATTTATGGTAGCACATCTAAGACAGTAAACGACCAAGTTCTCTCCGATACTCTCTCCTCTGATCTTGAGCATGTGGTACATTGGGGAAAGGAGTGGTTGGTTATTTTTAATGCATCTAAAACCAAGCTTCTCTCTTTACATCATCAACACTCTGATCCACATCTGGCATCAATTGAAATGAATGGCTCTCGTCTTCAGGAGGCCTCAAGTTTTGACAAGCTTCTGGGCTTGACCATTACTACTGATCTTAAATGGAACACGTACATCAAATCTGTTGCCAAGGCCGCTGGAAAAATGGTGGGATCTTTCTATCGATCCAATAGATATCTCACTGCTGATGCAATTCTCTATCTATATAAGAGCCAGGTACGTCCAAGGATGGAATACTGTTGCCATATCTGAGCAGTAGCTGCTAGAAAGGACTTGTCCTGCCTTGATAGAGTTCAAAATAGACTTCGTAGCCTCGTAGGAGATGTCCTTTTCTCTTCCCTGCAACCTCTATCTCACAGAGAGATGTTGCGAGTTTGTCTCTGATGTATCGTTATTTTCATGGAAAGTGTTCGACTGAGCTTCAGTCTATGGTCCCCCCTTGTCAAACTTTCACAAGAAACACTCGTCTAGCAGAAAACACTATCAATAATTCCTCCCACTCTTTATCTGTGCCTAAACCTAAACTAGATTCCACGAACAAAGCTTCTTTCTTAGAACTGCACGCCTGTGGAATTGTCTTCTGTTTTCCTTCTTTCCGGCTAACTACAATATGGTTGTCTTCAAGTCTAACGTAAACAAGTTCTTGATGAGCCGTTCCATATAAGTTAACAAATTTACCGAATTGATTACTATATTATGTAATTTTCTACTGTACACTCTTTAATCCTTATCCTCGAGTAGCCTCTTGGCCTTGATAATGTGGTGATGCCCATGTAAAAAAAAAAAAAAAAAATTGAAGACATTGGAAAAGTTGCTGCAAAGAAGGTGGGTTCCCTCTATCAAGCTAGAAGACTACTCACACCTGAGAGTATCCTACACCCCAACAAAGCCACCATTCGCCCATGGATGGAGTATGTTGCCACATCTGGGCTGGTGCATCTACCACTAGCTTCTCCCTCTTGGATAGGATCCAAAAAAAGAGTTTTTAATCTAATAGACCCACTTTGTCAACTAAGCTCCAACCCCTATCCAATCACCAGAATGCTGCATCTCTGTGCCTGTTTTACAAATATTTTAATGGAATGTGTTCTGATGAACTCGTTGCTCTTGTGTCCCTTCGATGTACATATCCTCCACAAACCCACTTAGCAACAAAATCCCACACTATCACTGTTGAGGTCCCTAAATGCAAGAACGATTTCTATTCTAATAGCTTTTTCGCTCTAGACTTTGGAATTCCTTTTCTACTATCTGCTTCCCTGACTGCACTGATATGCAGAAAGTTAAATGTAATGTAAACCAACATCTTGTTAATTTTTCCTAGGCATGATCCCAAATGTTAGCCCCTTACATCCAAGTGGTGATATGCCTTGTTAGGAGTGAATATGCGTAAAAAAAATAAATAAATAACAATAAAACGGATAAGATCCTTTCTTAGTAATTGTTCATACGATGTCCTGAAAAATGGACGTCATTATCTGAGATGTATGCATGCTGGAAATGATTGATGGAAATGTACTACTATTCGCAAATAATGCCAAATTAATAGTTTGTAGAAGCTAAACTCACAACCTCTAGTCTAGTCTTTAACATGCCTGGAAATAGTCTCTTGAACGGGACATATCTTAATGTCAATAAATGTTGCCATATTGCAGTGGGTTCACCTTCCAACCTAGCTCTGGCTGTACAGTGAAATGAATAAGATAAAAGATCTTGGCCTTCTGGTGAACTCTTCCTTCAAGCCATCTAAACATAGCATTCAGGCTGTTAGCAAAACAAGGAGTATCCTACTTCTCATACGACATTCTTTCTGCAAACTCAATCCTGAACTATTTTTCCTACTTCATGTCTTCCTAGTCAAACCACTGTTAGAGTATGGTGTCCAGGCCTCTTCTCTAAATCTAATATTTAATATCCAGCATCTGAAGAGAGTTCAAAGACTGGCTACTCAAATGGTGCAGGGTGTATCGGATCTTTCCTATGAAAGCTGATTCATGGAACTTAACATTTTACCTCTTGAGCGCCGACGATTACACAGTGATCTCATTTAGGCCTACAATCTCCTCTTTACTCATTCTTACACCAGACATTCACCTATTATCTCATATATCTCAACTAAGAGATCTTTTAGAGATTCTAACAGTCCCTTTTAAACGGAGTTGCTTGAATCTTTCTTGCACATAGTTCACCGGGTATATTTGCCAAATTGCCAGGTAGCTTTTGAAATTCTTTATCATGAGTTCAGTTGCTCTTATGACTATTGAAATAAGTGAAGTAATAAATGCAGCAACAACACAATGATTAAGAATGGATTTGGACAAGTGCTCGGCTACTGTATCCTCTTTTGTATACATCCCTGCCACCCTTTCCCTACATGGCAACTGAGGCAAACCAGAAGACTAACTAAGTCATTAAAAGTCAGCAGCAAACGATGTTGTATCAGATCTAGTTCCTGTTATTAAACTTCCTATGTGCTATAACTTCCTGTGGTAGTTTCAGTTTCCCAGATTAATTAATTTATTTATTAAACGGTTAGGTGAAACCAGAAGAGTATCTGACTCATATATTTTTTGCCAAATATATTGAACCGAATTGAATTAACATCTTGTTTATATAAAAGTTAACATTGGAAATGGCTGAAAAAGTGACACCCCCCTGGACGAATCCTGGCCCAATTGACCTCCAAAGAATGAGTGACCTCCATATGAATGAATATGTATATATTTATATAATTTTAGATATTATTCATTCAGTGAAATGTTGAACTTACCGACTTTGTGGATGTTTGTTTTTGCAGATAAAAATAATTTTATTTTGGACATACCAACACAAGATTATGTCTCCCCACATTTATTCATAAAACTAAATTTGCATGCCTGATTATTTAAGGGAGCCGGACACACAGATGTTTACTTTTATTATGTAGATTTATATATTAGCAATTAAGACATATACAGGGTGTTTTTTAGAGGCTGCAAACTATAAATTGAGAAATCTATTTTCTTTAATTGCAGATTTGGCAACAATCGATTATTTTGAGTGCAGCTTGGTTTGGCAATTCATCATGTGGTTTAAGCAGAATGGAGTCACATGTTGCACAGTGCAGTATTCGATCAATTTACTGGGGAAAAAACATTTGATGAACGAATAACATCAGGAAAATAGACCTGTCAACTGGCCACTTTGTTCATGTGGTTTAACCTCGTTAAGATTATTTTTGTTGGGGAATTATAATGTTCAATGTTTACACTGATAAACCAGACACAATAGACCACTTAGTAAACAACATTTGATGCATTATTTCCGAAATACAGTCTAATTTAATCAGTAGTTTGTGAAAATTTAACCTCTAGATTATGATATATATGTGTGAGTCAAGGGTCCATATGCCTGAAATTGGATTTAAATTATAAATGCCAAATATTGATCTTTGGAATAAGTCACATACTTGTATGATAAAAAAAATATATTTTTCTGTGATTTATTTTAATTTAAAGTTCGCCGCCTTTAACACACACACACACACACACACACACACACACACACACACACACACACACACACACACACACACACAAAAAAAAAAAGCATCTTTTATGAATTCCAACCAAGATCATCCGATTGTAGATGGACGCAATGTGATATTTATGAACATAACAAATAAGATGGCTACGGCAAACTGATAGCAAATAATGTCAATTATAATTTCTCATATTGCCAGAAATGCAGACAGAGATTAAATGTCTGTAACTTTGAAAGATCGATAAAGCCAATCAGTGTCTGATTGAACAAAATAATTATTTGATAAATTTAAGAAAATTGGGTGAAAAAATTGACTCATTCCGGAGCAATATTTCTTTCCTTATAAACATAATGTCAATAAATTATAAAAAAAAATAATAAATATTGTATTTATAAAGATTAACATCTGTATGAGATTGCAGTGTGTATTAGAAAAATTTCAGTATGTAGACATAAACGATTTTTTCAATAGATTACAAGAATATATATATATAAGCTCTTTATGAGTAACAATATGTATATATATATATATATATATATATATATATATATATATATATATATATATATATATATATATATATATATAAGGCTATATGTCTGTCATTTCCTCCGAAACTAAAAATCGCACAGCAGTGCTAGGGGCCTCAAATGATTGGATTTCTTATGGACCCTTCTTTTATGGGTCTTTAGTTGGTTAAAATAGATTCAAGGGGTCAAAAATGGGTTAAATTGAAAAAATAAAATCGTTATATATTTTGTACATTCATCTTAGTTTATTTTTAATTCTTAATCAGTTCGTGCGAGTCACGTTGGTACAGTGGTAATGTCACTAGCTTTGAATGCTAGTTTTGCTTTTGGTTTCGATTCAAGCTGATAGCACCCAAATTCTTTTTTATTTCTTTTACTTTCGAGATCTTGAGTCTATAATAATATATATAAAAATTTGGACAAATTAAGATATCATATTTTATGACCGAGCAAAGATGGGCGCCCTCCCGCTAGTACATATCTATATACAGGATGGAACAATAAATTTGCTGCACTACAGCTTTATTTTAAAACTTTTATTGAAAAAATCAATTCAGGTAACTTGATTATATAGTAGAGTTGACATCTATTCATATAGTAGAGTTGACATCTATTCAATGTAGCCACCTTCAGCCTCAATCACCATCTCGATATGGGTCCAGAACTGGAAGCATGCCTTTTCCACAAGTGCCGGCAAGAGCTTGGCAAATACTTGGTAGATGAAAGCGATCAGGATGGCTTTGGTGTTGTGGGAGGTCATGTTGGTGATGCTTTCGACGTCACTAAAGAAAGTAGTCTAGCGGGTTCAGGTCGGAGGAAGTGGGCAGCAGTAAGAGAATGGTACAAAGTTGTAGCACTCCTTATTTGGACTTGTGAGCCAGTACCGAGTTTATTTTCACACTCGAACAGAACTAGCCCGCCAAAAAAAGAAAAAACGGATTGCAAGAGAAACAAACAGGAATTATCCAATGAAACGAGTGTGTGTGTGTGTGTGTGTGTGTGTGTGTGTGTGTGTGTGTGTATTATTTAGATTCTTTGGACTACTTCTCTGATCTTGAGTGTTATGTTCATAATGTTTCAATTGATGTAATTCAATTGATGTAACTTCCAACTTTCTTCAGGTGTGTTAAACTGAATTTGGAAATCTTTCTGTCGAACTCAAGGATCTGCACAAAATTTCAAATGCACCCTTTTATTTAATCCATGAAGGTAGCATACTCTCGTTCTATCAGCCGTGACTTAATAGAAGATCCTAAGTAATTTGCAATTGCATTTTTTAGTGTCACCTGCATTGAGGACTGAACCTTCAACCTCCAGAAGAGTGTCAACTGACCATGTGCCCATGACTGTTCTGCATATACCAACCCCAGAATTTTCATCCATCTTTTTAATGTACATATGTATACATGTAGATGGTGAGATTTGAGAAGTTGTGTCAAAATTCTAGCTAAGTTTCATTAGTTATTGTTAAATTTTATCATTGACACTATATAACGTAGTACCCTACAGTCTATTTTACAACTTGTAATCTTGTAATATGGAAAAGATTGTCAATTATGACCAAAAAATAGAAATCAGTCAAGAGAAATAAGAGAGCTGTCACCCTTATAATTAAAATTTTTACTTCTTTTTCCATAAATAAATAAAAACTAAAGTAACTTACCACATCTCTGATCATACTGAGCAGATACAACTAATATATATATTAGTGTTGGGACGATTAATCAGAATCGGGAATTGGAAAAACCAGAGCTTTTTGGGATATCGGAATCGGAATCGGTATCTGGAAAATTTTAGCCTATTTTCCGATGCCAAAACTGATTCTTTTAATTATCTATTTTATTTTATTTTGTTTTTATAAAACGTCTCCCGTTGCTTGTAATAATAATAAAATGAATATCTATTTATTTAAACTTCCAGTAAGACTAAAACCTCTAGATCACCTCGTCACAAGTGTGTTTTTTACGTTTGAGAAAATTTAGGCACATTTAAGATGTGTGTTTACAGTAATCGGGGCAAAATAACAATTTTATGGTTAAATATTTAGAGATTTATAAAGAATCTAAATTGGATTCGGTAATCATATCGGCATCTGGAATTTCGTACAGAATCAGTAATTGTATCGAAATCGGGAAAAATATTGGAATCGTCCCATCACTAATATATATATATATATATATATATATATATATATATATATATATATATATATATATATATATATATATATATATATATGTATGTCTTGGAAGTGCCTTAATCTTTAAAGCTATATTTAAAAAAAGAATTAATCTCAAGTTCGAAAATCATTTTGTCCGTAAGTCAATTAATTTCTTGTGGTCACTGTATTAGTTTGCTTTCAAGAATCTACACTAATTCTAATATTATTGTAGGTATCATTAGCTGTTTACCATGAACACTGTTGGGGTTGGTTGGTTGGTTGGTTGGTTGGTTGTATTTGTTTTATGGCATATCAACCCTTTTTATGTCATTTAATGCCCATCCAGTGATTTTGAAGAAAATTTTTTTAATAGAGTATATTTGTTTTTTTTTTTTTCAAAAAAGTTTCTATTTAACCCATAGTTTAAGGTCATATCCAGGACTCCACTGTTTGGGAGATTTAAAAACTGTGTGTGTGTGTGTGTGTGTGTGTGTGTGTATGTGTGTGTGTGTGTTTGTGTGTGTGTGTGCATGTGTTTAAATATATATGGCCACTATGAGACAGATGTCAAGCAAATTCTAGTGCCCACTGAAATATCAAATTAACCATTTTGGTTACTTTTAACGAATATCTTTTTATTTGTAACATATATATATATATATATATACACACACACACACACACACAGACACGCGTGTGTGTGTGTGTGTGTGTGTGTGTGTGTGTGCACAAACACAAAGTATTAAATGAAAGAAATAATGTCATTGTAATCCAGTGTGGGGAAGGTCATGCATGCAAAGAAAATGTGACCATCTACACATTGTAAAATTACATATGCAGATGCTGCAACAGAGTCCAGTGATCCAACTGATACGTCAAATGGACTATTGTGATTATTTAAGTATTATAATGCACATATCCTAACCATTCTCAATGTAATAAACATTTTGTAAAAAATAAAACATTTTAAAAGTCAGTAAAATATTATTCTGTAAAAACTAATAGAAAGATAGGTAGAAAATGCTTTCACTTATACAGAGTGTTGTTTTTAACTTTAAATTGACGATTTCTTTTTCATTGCAGATTTGGCAACTATCGATTATTTTAGGTTCATCTTGGTTTGGCAGTTCATCATGAGGAGACTGACACCCAAGCAAAGTTTGCAAATTGCAAATGATACAATCAATTTACTGAGAGAAACATTTAATGAAAAAATAATTTCATGAACTGGAAACCATGTTTGTATGATTTAACCATATTAGATTATTTTTTGGTGATGGATACGTAAAATCCCATGTCTATGCTGATAAATAAGACACAATAGACCACTTGGAAGACAGCATTCCACTCGTTATTGCTAACATACAACCTAATTTAATTTGTAGAGTTTGTTAAAATTATACTATTATTAGATTAAACCATATATATATGAGCCACGGTTGCCATATGCCAAAAATTGCATTTAAATTCTAAATGGCAAAATATTCATTTTTGGAATAAACTACATATTTGTATAATAAAATATTTTTTACTGTAATTTATTTTGATTTACAGTTCGCCACCTCCAAAAGAAAAAAAAACAAAAAACACCCATTATTTTTTTCATTGCTACCCATGAGAAATATGAGGCTTAAAGTAAACTTAAACATATTCAGCTCTCTCTCTCTCTATATATATATATATATATATATTAGCAGGCTACTCAGCATTGCCCAGTCCTAAAATACGCTTAAATATGATATTTTGATTAATGCAGATTTCGTATTTATTATTATATATATTTTTGGATTCAAAAAAGTTGTTTTTTTTAAATTACTTGTAAGCCACCACCGAGAATCAAAACCAAACCGTTTACCTCATGATTTATTTTTTCCTTTGGCATTAATGCCTGAGCTATGAAGACATGTTTGCTACAAGGCTAAAAATTAAGTCATGAACCAATAGCTATTACGTTACACATGCATATTCATACTGCTGTTATTTGACCTTAACCTGGCAGATTCCATTTTTGTAATTTTTCACACTTTTGCACCGATTTTCCCCAGCTAAAACTCAAATATAAAGTTTCGCATGGGTTCGAATACTCTATATATTAAGTTTCATGATTGTAGACCAAAAACTGACAGAGGAGTTTGGTAGGCAAAATTTTAAAAACAATTATATACTCATACATAAATATATATAGAAAAAGGTTTGTATTTACTATACTCTTTTTACACAAATATTACGCAAGTATAAATCATGTAGAATATCTACATGAATATAATTACACATAATAGTTAACTAAAGATGATCATCCCATAAAAAAAAACTAATAGGGAATTAATTAAAATAAATGTTTAAAAGAATATGTAAATTAGCTAGATCTATTGCAGATGAATACAATTCAACGACCCTTATATAACAAAGTTGTATTTTCTTTTTAAATAAATAGAAAAAAGAGTTTTTAATATGAATATCAATACACACAAAAAAACTTGTCGTTCGGCCATATTTTTCTCAAGCTATTTCTATCGGTGCATCTGATTATCGTCAGAAGCAATTGTTGTTTTCTTTTCCTTTCCTTTGAGGCTTGGTGTATTTATATATTTTTTTAAAATTGGCTATAAAGATGGGTGTTGGAGGGTTGGAGGCAAATTATTTTTAATTTTTATTTAATTTTGTTTTTAGTTTCGTTTTTCCTATTTTATAGTTTATTAATTTAATTTCATGTTAGTTATTAAATACTGTTAGTATATTTGTCCCGGTATTAAATGAGATCCGGTTTAAAAAGGGCTGTATGGCTCCTAGTAATTTAAGTTGTCGTGTGCAGTTATTAAGATATCGAATTTTAGTATTGTTAGTTAAGATATTTCTAATGTGGACGACTGTAGGTTTTTACTGTGGGATGTTTTATGGCGTTATTGTCGTCGGGAGAGTGTGGTTATTGTGTGGCCTATGTATGCATTGTATGAGTTTTTACAGTGGGTTTGGGGACATTCTTTGAAGGGGCAAATAAATATATAATATGTAATATGCCTGCCGAAATTAAAATAGAAAAGCTATCCAGAAAGATCGGAAAAGGAATAACTATCATGTTCAATCACACGTGTCTCTCTCTCTCTCTCTATATATATATATATATATATAGATAGATCACATAATCATGTTGACACAATAAGCAACGTTGAGTTTAATATGGGTGACGATTTGGAAATACTAGACACAATACTAAGAGAATGTTGTCTCTGCAAAAAACCTAACATTGTTATCTTCCCTGAGGAGGATTATATGGCATAATCATCTTGACAAACCGTTTCTCGTTAGATCACCAAATTTAAGCAACGTTGTACCAGATAGGTGACTATTTGGGAAGTCTAGGCACTCTATGTGCTCTCTGCTTATCCGGGCATTGTTTCCCGTCATCCTGAATCTCCACTTGCCACTGGTATTTAGCAATATCGGCTAAGGAGAAATATAGTTGGATATTGCACAACTCTTGCCACAAAATTTCATTGCTTAGGCACACTTACACTGGGTATCCATAGTCTGTCAAGACTGAAGGAAGCTACTATACAAGAACCCAGTATGTTCATAACTAAGCCACTTCAGTTAACACCTGATGCTATCAAGCAAAGATGATACTTGATATTTGTACGAAAAGACAATATATATTTTTGTCCAATTACTTCTCATAGCTCCTGTCACAAATGTATGACTTTGTATATCTAGGGAATGGAGATTTTAAGCAGGGCTAGGGTTAGAGAGGAGTTTTATTCTTAGCAGCGCTTATAATAGATAGGGAACAAGTAGGTGTAGAACCGTAAAATTAATAATTCTGGTAGATCGTATTACATTCTGAACTTGTAAACTAATAGGTTAAAAGGTAAAACATTTACTTCATCAGAACTCATAGAAGAGAAGAAAACACAAAAAAATGACTAAAATACAAACAAAAAAAAATGACTAAAATACAAACAAAAAGAATGACTAAAATACAAACAAAAAATGACTAAAATACAAACAAAAAAATGACTAAAATACAAACAAAAAAATGACTAAAATACAAACAAAAAAAATGACTAAAATACAAACAAAAAAAATGACTAAAATACAAACAAAAAAATGACTAAAATACAAACAAAAAATGACTAAAATACAAACAAAAAAATGACTAAAATATAAACAAAAAAAAATGACTAAAATACAAACAAAAAAAATGACTAAAATATAAACAAAAAAAAAATGACTAAAATACAAACAAAAAGAATGACTAAAATACAAACAAAAAAATGACTAAAATACAAACAAAAAAAAATGACTAAAATACAAACAAAAAAATGACTAAAATATAAACAAAAAAAATGACTATGTAAAAGGTAACTCCACATATCCTGTCACGTGTTGGGACTGGTAATTTTCATAAATAAACACCAACTGGTATCAAAAACTATTGGTTTAACATTTAAAAAAAAAGAAAAGAAAGAAAGAATTTCCGCTTTATACCACAGTGATATATATTAAAGTCTGTATAATAATGGTCAATCAAAAAATTTTCTAGAAGCAGCAAGTGATCATCATTGCCAAAAATTTACTGCGCCCTTTGTCAGCAGATTAATGTGTTTGAGAACAAACTACTACATATCAACATACCAAAAATTTTTATATGAGAAAAAAAAAAAAATCAACGATCCTATGTCGATCTGAGCTCAGCTTGAACCCCTATCCAATAGTAATGGTCCATATATAACCGAGTCTCGTTAGAGGTTAGGCATGTGGCGTCCATGCAAAAGAATTCCTATCTTTTGAGAACCTTTTTATGCCGGTCTTCACAAAAGAATAATTAAAAATAAAAACGAAATAAAATAAATAAAACGGCAAGAAAAAATGTAATGAAAAATGATGACAACAAAAGCTGAAAACTTAAAAAAAAAAAAAAAACAATAAAAAAAATTCATCAATCTTTAGACCAAAAAGAAAATAGAAACTAAAAAAAAAAATTAAAAACATTCATCAATCTTTAGACAAAAAAAAAACAAAAAAAACAATAAATTATGATTTAAATAAAATATGTCCCAGTTACCACTGGTGCCCAGGAAAATAAAATGAAACAATATAATCAATGGCACTCACAGAACATTATTTAGGTAAAATTTCAAACAAAATAATTAGTAAATCAAGCAAAAAGTTATAAAATGATGATGATGATGATGATGATGATGATGATGATGCTGCTGCTGATGCCGATGAAGATGCAAAAAAAAAAAAAAATGTAGTCATTGAAAGAGGCAGAGAATGTTGAAAATATGGGGCTTACTCCGCAAGGAAGGCTTATTATCAATCAAATTCCAGAGAAAGACCAACTATCGTTGCCAGTGAAAAATCAGTGGTAAATGACTGTTGAAAATAATGCAAAATGATTTTCAGCAGCTGTTAAAATAACAGGCAAAAAGATGCTTTGAAATCTGAGGAAACGTTATGTCTGAGACTCCAGGAAACGTCACTTGTTAGCAACCACTGATGATGTAGGTTTATCAGAATTTTTGTAGGAATTTTTGACACCCCTAACACGAAACTGTGAATAAAATATAAAAAAACTCGTAATTTCTCATTTAAAAGTGGGTTGTTTATTTTCTTTATGGATTATACTTCCAAAATAAACTACTAAAGTTGTATAAAAAGTAATGGAAATATTATTTTTTTTATTTTTTAAAAAACAGTAATGAAATTAATTGAATTTTACGAGCTCAATATTTTTCAATTTTTAAACTTTAAAAATCTATCAAAATTTTTCTATTGATTCTATTTTTACGATATTTTCAGGGTCAATATGAAATTTTATGCTCTTTCCAATAAACCGAATATATTTTAGACAAACGTTTTTTTTTAATTCACGCGCCCCCCTATTTTGAAATGTCTATTAAAAAGTAAATAATTAATTAATGTGCCAAAGTTCTACATATCACAAATTGAAGATAAAAGATCAATAAATAATATATTCTAATTTAAAACAAAAAAGAACAGTTTTTTTGGAATTTTACCTGTAAAGTCCGAGATTTAAAACCTTTTTTTTTTTAAACCACGTTGTCTGCATTTTTTTTTTTTAAACCACGTTGTTTGTATTTTTTTTTAACGAAACCTTGGCCCTTGGCCCTTTAATTGAAAAAAAAAATTAGGGTTTGAATTACATTTTTTCGAGTAGTTATAAGCTGGGAAAGACAGGGGGTCGAATTAGTCAATATTTTTCACGAAGTTTCTGACACACCTACTGATGATGACCTCTCTGAAAACTTTTAGTGAGTAATACTACTACTACTAATAATAATAATAATAGTAGTAGTACTACTACTATTATCATTACTATTACTACAAATATTATCATTCATATTATTATTATAATACTACTACTGCTAATAATAATAATATAAATAATATTTGTAGTACTACTAAAATAATGATATGAATAATAATATTTAGAACTAATACTACTACTGATAATACTACTACTACTACTACTACTAATAATAATAATACTACTACTAATACTAATAATGATAATACATTTTACAAAAATGATGACACAGTTTTGGCTGATATCCCACAAAAAATAGTCATGAATGGTTAAAGACACCCAAAAGAATGAAGAGGGAGAGCACTAACCCAGATCTACACTAGAAAGGTAAAGAGATTGGGGAAATTTGTTGCCACCCAATTCCCAGAAAAGAGCAATGATCGTTGCCAGTGAAATATCAATGGTAAGCAGCTTTTGCTATAACACAAAATCACTTGCAATGGTTATTGGAAGAGGTAGAGAGTAGTGGAAACACCACAGCAGTTGTTGCCAGTGAGAAATCATTAGTGATGATGAACTGATGATGAGTTGGTAATAAAAATAACCACAACAATAAAATGATAAAGAATAAAATAAAGCATTTACAGAAATACATTGTAAAAAAAGAAGCAGTAAAAAAAGTCAAATTATTCATGACAAATTTTCTAAAAAGCAACTAAAAAACTCATTAAAACTACCAAGAAAATCAAAGCAAACACCAAATAAATGCTTTTTTTTAAGTTCATCTCTAATCTCAAAAGCCAAAAACATTATATCACTAAATCTATGTTCGACCATCTTTTGTAGTTGAGACAGCTTTTCTTATTTTAAAGAAAGATATTGTCAAAAGTTTTCTCATTTATTTAAGCGTTAAATCAGATTTTAAAAGTTGAAATATAATTGTTTTGTTTGTGTATAGATAAGGATTGATCATTTGGATTCTTCAGATTACAGTTCTCATCTTGAGTGTTATCTTTCACAACGTTTCGGTTGCTGTAACCTCTGACCTTGATCAGGTGTATTTTGTTGAACTCGGGAATCTTTCTGTCAACCTTGGGGGTCTTCACGAAATTTCGAACAGAACCCTTTATTTAATACTTGGGTGAGAGAGTGGGGTAACATGCTTTCGTTTTGTCAACCATGACTAGGTAGAAGTTCTAAATAATTTACAATTTTATTTTTAAGTGTCACACTAATCGAAACGTGAAAAAAATAACACTGAAGATGGGAGCGGTCGTCTGAAAAATCCAAATAATACGAATAATCAATCCGCATCTCAAAAATTCAGAAATGTAACAAACTTGTTTTATCTGACCGTTTTACTGACTCTTCAGGGGTTAATCATTCTTCAGAAAGCTGATTTAAACTGTTTCTGAACAACGCAATTCTGAATTTTTGAGATGAGATGTGAATGCTTGTGTTATGTTGATTAATCAGACTATTATTCTCATCTTAGGTGTTTTAGCACAACGTTTCGGTCGCTGAAACCTGCGACCTTCTTCGGGTGTTAAAAACATGCTTCTTTTTTTTTTTTCAACCCTCTTTTTCTTAGTAGAAAAAAAAGAAGCATGTTTTCAACACCTCAAGAGGGTCGCAGGCTGCAGCTACCGAAAAGTTGTACTAATAACACCTAAGTAGAGAATAACAGTCCAATTAATCAACATAACATAAGCATTCATGAACAATGTTGTATAGTTTTATAAAAATTCGAATTCTGATTTAAATTCTTAACTTATGAATATATATGAAAACACTTCTGGGTTAGGGTTAGGGTTGATTTTATTTATTTAAACTAGCAAATATATGCTCCTTCTTCATCTTTTCGTTAGGCTGGGAAGATTATATAATTGTGAAAGAACAATATAACCAAACACAAAGCAAAATAAATTTTGAACGATTAAAATAATTTCCAAAGATATTAATGATATTCATTTTTTTAAATCTTTCTTTTATCATTTATTTTTGAATTAATGTTATAATACAAATGTTATGACTCGTAAATCTATGACGTCACGTCAAAGTTATGATTCTTTTTGCTAAGGTAATGTTTTAAGCTCTATTTATAAGAAAGTCCAAGTAGCTCAGTAGGCAGAACCTCAGAATGAAGATTTCGTGGTTTCAGTTTCCGGTTATGGCATCTGTTTTATTTATTGGGAATCGTTTTTTTATTTACTATTAATGCAAGATTTTCCATTTTTAAAAGTAGTTGCATCTCTGATATTTTGAAATATGACAAATTCTGCAGTCTATTTATTAAGTTTTTAACAAAATTGTGACTGGAAAAATTGTGACGGACATACGAACAGAATCTGTATTTATATAAGATAGATAGCAGACACAAATTAAAAATATATTCTTCATATATATATATATATATATATATATATATATATATATATATATTTTGAAATACAACAAATTTTGCAGTGTATTGATTAAGCTTTAACAAAATTGTGCCGAACAGATGAAGAAAATCTCATTTGAAAATTCAAATATCCCAGATTTGCATTGCATTTGGACCCATAGTGACCAATTAAACAAAGTTCTCTGAATGTAAGTTTTTTCTTAAGATCTCTTAAGTCATAAATTCGAGAAATTTTCTAGAATCCAAATCAGTTATTGGATTTTCATCAAAGTTAGAATAAGGATTCTAGACATAAGGTTTAATATTGTTATATCTTGATTTTAATTGTCGTGAGAGGACATAAAACTAATACAAAATGAATTTTACTTGCTATTAATAAATCAAAGAGACAAAAAGAAATTCGGGCATAATTATGTTTTCACTTTTGTATGACATGTCCTAAATTTTTTCATTTATTGGTAACATTATGTTGCTCAATTTTCACAGGTAAAAGAAGCCAACTTTTCCAGTATAAATACTGATGGGCAACGCCGAGTTGGGACAGCTATTTCATATTCAATTATATAAAGGGTAATTGTCTGTGTGTATGTATGTTTGTATGTTCAGCTAAAAGAAAAAAAACTAAAAAAAAAAAAAAAAAACCTATCCACAATGTTGGTATTTTTTTTTTTAATCAATATTGCCCTGGATGAATAATATCTTAAATTTAGAAAAAAAATATTGTTTATCTGGGGGTCAACTGAACCAAGTTATGTCAGGATGGGACTTTTTTTTTGCCCCCCCCCCCGGTCGAACGTGAGTACTACAAGCTAGCTATGGCTCTCTTCAAACTCACATTTATTTCCCTGTGATGTTCCTTAACGAACATTCTTTGTTATGCTAAAGAGCACACACGCGCACACACACACACAGCTACTCTTTCTTACCACGAGATACTAAACCTTTACCCTGTCTCTACTATCAGATGCACGCTTTTACAGACGTAAACACACTGAAGTCTTTGTCCTTTCTTTCTCTTTTAACCGGCTTCCTTCGTACTGACAGCTACTACCTATAAACATGTGTAAACGGAACTTCTTCAACCAGCCGGCATGATATTAAATCTATCTTTAAACACATTGAACACGTTTCTCTCTCTCTCTTGTACACTTTACTAACGAAGATAACAAATAAAGTTGTTTATTAATATAGAATGAAACTCCATCTCGTTATCTCTCATCTCTATACCTGCCTTTAACTAAAACCTGCAAAAGTATGAACTTTATCTTAAGAACACTTTTATGTTAGGAACTCTTCTCTGTTCCCTACAATCAGGACATTTATCAACCCTTTTGTCGATCCCTTTTCTTAGTCCAGACTCCTACACTTATTCCATTACTAACACCAATTGTACTTTCCACGCTTCTGAGACCCCCTCTCCTTGTAGAAGTCGACCAATTTTTTTTCCTAAAGAGCCAGTAGTGTAGCCAGAAGTAGGCATTTGCTTTGTTGTAAATAATTATATCTGCTAATGGGGGAATTATTTACTGCTTGCAAATCAATTTTACTTACCATTTCAAAATAATGCCTCAAAGTTTACCTACCTAAAGGGGAATTTTGCTGGGTTGCATTCGTTTTGTTTTGTTCCGTTCAAAATGTTTATTCATTCATTTTCAGTTTTTCACATGAAAGCGAAACAGAACTTTTCATATCGTTTCGTTTAATTTAGTTTTGCTTCATACAGCAAGAATGTAGCAAAAGGTACGACAGCTCATCAAAAAACTATGAAACATGAGAAGTTATAATTAGAGCAACCCAAAAATTTCATTTATTAATCAAGTTGAATAATTTGACGAAATAATTAAATGAAAAATTTCATAAATCAATCAAAATATTTAAATTTCACGTTAAAAGAACATTCACTGAGCAATTGCAAATTTTTTTTTTTTTTTGGGGGGGGTGCATTGATTATAATAAAAACGAAACTTTACTAAGACAAAACGGACGAAACATATTTTGTAAAATTTTTGCTACGAAAATTTAGACCCCCCCCCCGCCGCTTGCTTCTTCCTGGCTACGCCCTTGCAATGATGTCAGTATAAATGTTGTAATGGAAATTCATCCTTTTTCTTCATTTGTAACTTCGATATGATATGAAAGGGCATTCGTTATGTTTAATGCTATAAAACCAGGGTTGATCAACCGTCCTATGCGTATTTAGGCTTAGATGTAAGCATTGCTAATTATTTTTTTTACAATTAATGAGTAAGTATTCCCTCAGGTCTACACAAACATGCCGATAGTTTCAAAGAAATTTCTTGATCCAGACACACTCTCGAGCGCGCGTGTGTGTGTGTGTGTGTGTGTGTGTGTGTGTGTGTGTGTGTGTGTGTGTGTGTGGGTGGTTAGAGTTAAGGTTACTGTATATGTGTGCGGTTTCCCATACAAAAACAAAATAGAACTACATCCCATCTCCGTGGGAAGACGGATAAATATCAGCAGGTGGTTCTACACAGTTAGATATGGTTAGGGTTAGGGAAAAGAAAAGACCAAAAAAAAAAAAAAAAAAAAAAAAAAGGAAAAGAAAATAGCAAAAATTAAAGGGGGAAAACGAAGAAAGAAATGGAAAACGAAATAGGAGAAAAAGAAAAGAACGAAGAAAGGATGAAAAAAGAAAGTAAAAGATAAATGAAAACAGAAAGTTCAAAGTGAGCGTAAAATACTGCGAGATATTTTTTTTTTTTTTTTTTTGTACTTATTTATTTTCTTGCAAAGGGTCTTAGAAGAATATTAACACGTGCTCCATTTGGCGGATAAGCATGATTCCTGTCTGGAACGTTTGTAAAGATGTCAAATTCAAGTTTATGCAGTAACCAAAACAATTTTTTAAAACTTGGTTACACCCCCCCACACACACACACGGAATTATCAATATATTTCAAACGCATACATTGTCTACACACACATTATATATATATATATATATATATATATATATATATATATATATATATATATATTATATAAAATAAATGACAAAAATTTATATTCCAAAATTCATGATGCTGACGATCTTAGTTTATTCCTTTAAATCGGTCGATTTATACAATTCTTGACAGTATCTGTTTCGTAGCGCAAAATCAATCACTTAATTATTATATCAATCAGTGAATCTATTATGCCCTTAACTCATCAGAAGAAATAGCAACAATCAATCCATCAAAAGGAACTGAAATGTGATTGGACATGGTGAAAATCCGAAAATTGGAAGAGAAGCTGAAAATACTTTCATATTTTTCTATTACTCCATATTGAAATTTCTCAACATAAATATCATGCATTTTGGAATATAAAATTTTGCCGTTTATTCTATATATTGCTCTGTAATCACATTGAGCTTCTTATATAAGGATTGATATATAATAAGTAAAATATATTTCTACATATATATATATGTATATATATATATATATGGCAAAAGGTCTATATTCCAAATTCCTAGATGTCGTTCATCTTACCATTTATTTCTTTAAGCATGTTCAAAAAGTTAAATTGTTTCATAGCGCAGTATCATTTATGTAATTATTATGTCAATCTTTAAATTTATCCCGT
>NC_136524.1:52087302-52129802 GCF_053919585.1 Euprymna scolopes
TGTTGTCTCATTTGCCCATTGAATAGTACTAGAGAGAGAGAGAGAGACAGACAGACAGAGTTTTCCCATTGTAGAGACCCCCAAGAAATCAAGATAGCAGTGATATTGATAAAGATCAACTCCATCTCACGTACACTTAGCAGTGACTTGAGTGACTTTTCTTTTCGTGGGACAAACTTTCGCTCAGTACGGGGCAAAGCGAAGAAAGATTCCAACTGAAATTATAATAAACACAGGAAAACAAAACACATGAAATGTTTAAGGGATTAAAGAAATTAAAGAAGGTAACAACAAAAAAAAAACAAAAAAAAAAACAAAAACAAAACAAAAACAAACTAAAAAAACAAAAAACAAAACAAAATGATAAAAAAAGGAAATTCAAAACAAATGAATATTACTGTGTACAAGATGCTAAAATAGATAATAAAAACCTGTGCATTTCAGTAAATAATTAGTTTACTAAGAAGATCTTGAAAGTTTATTTTAATACAATACGAACAAAGATGACTGCCGGAACGAACACACGATATTGTGTTTCTAAGGACTTTTTTTTTCTTCTTATTCTTCTTACAACATTATACTGTCATGCATTTTTTTTCTAAGAAAAGAATTTTTATTTTTTCTGAAAAGTATATGCATGAAAAGAGACGGTATTGCATAACGAAACGGATATGTAAAAATGTATTGACATTTTAACGTACTGGCAGTTATATATATATATATATATATATATATATATATATATATATATATATTAAGGTAATTAATCAGAATCGAAATTAGGAATCGGAAAAATCGAACTTTTTGGCATATCAGAAAAAATTCTGACGCCAAAAACGATTCTTTTGCTTATCTTTTTTTTTCTTGTTTTATTTATTTAATTTTTTTACCAATGATAAAATGATAAGTATTTAATGATTTTAAACGACCAGTAAAACTAAAATCTACGAATAAAAAGTGTATTTTTACGTTTGTAAAAAATATGAACACGGGCTTTTGAAATGAAAAAAGAAAAAAAAAACTTTATAGCCAAATATTTAGAGATTTAAAATAAAATCGGAATTGCTAATTGTATAAGAATTAGGAATTTAGAACAGAATCAGTCACTGGAAGGGAATCGGGAATAATATTGGAATTATCTCATCGTTAATATACTTATATATGAGTTTTGGTTGACTAAAAGTTCGACGCAAGATCTGAGTGAATACGTGCAGTATTCAATGATTTCTAACAGACTTAATTCATATCATGCTCTTCATATGTAACTTTAAGGTCTTGTTTTTTTTTTTGTTTTTGTTAGAACACTCAAAATTTAATTTTTTTTTTTTACTTTACTTATATATATATATATATATATATATATATATATATATATATATATATGTTTATGGGGAAAATATGCTTATTCAAGTATATATATATATATATATATATATATATATATATATATATATATATATATATATATATATTCTTCTTCTCTCTCTTCTTTCTCTTCCCAGATCTTTTTTATTTATATTTATCTCTTGGAAGTAGAGTGAAAAGCATATCTTATTTTTCTTTTATTAATATTATTGGAATCTTTTCTTTTTTTCCTTGTACACATTTTTGTGAATTATTCCATGGATTTCTGCCTTTAGATTATTATGGACCATTTTCTTCCAATTACGGGATTTCCTTGGATTTTACTTGTACAAATGGAAATTCTTTTAACTTTCTTGAAGTTTTACATTTGGATTTTACCGTCACTGGATTTTTTATCTTCCACCAGACTATCCATTCGTGTGTAATCACCTTTTTCTTTACCATATTCCCTCTGCTTAACTTATTTTGTTTTCAAGTAAGATCTTTGACTTACTTGTTGTTTCATCAAATACTTCTGCATGCAAAATCCGATCCCACATTTTGCTAATTCCTACCCTCTGATGAGAAGGAAAGTATTTCTTCGAAACTCAGCGGATTAAGGACTATCCATTTATCTAGGGTTTCCTTTTCAGATTAAATATGTTTTTAACTCATTTCAAAGTGTTTTTTAAAATATTTTTATTAACTGTTTGCTCATATTATAAGCTCTATTTCCTATTTGGTTTTATCGAGCTTTTATATCTGGCTGTGATAATTTTATAAATATTAATTCTTTAATATTTATGATATTCTTTAGTTTTACCATCTTGGATCATTTTGTTAAATTCAATTGTAATTTTCATTTTATATATATATATATATATATATATATATATATATATATATATATATATTATTCAAGTTTATAAATACTAATTAATACCGTATTTAACACTAATAAATATTTATTGATTTTTAAAGTACCAGTGGCTCTTGAATGTATAGATTACCCCCCAAAAAGTGTATTGCTATGCTTGCAGTAATATATGCACAGGTTGTGCGGCAATTCGATTGGTGTTAATCGTGACACCCTACACTGAAAATTCCCGGAAGGATGGAACACTGTAGGTATTTAATGATTATAGTGAATAATTATGTCAGCCAACTCGTTTCTTATCGTTGAGCACTTTCAGTTGAATTAAGTCAGTCAATTTAGCTGTTATGCGCAGATCATCATATAATGATTAGATCACTCTGACTGACGTAAAAAAAACATTTAGAAATAAAATGTTTAAATTTCAACGTTATTTCATCCAGTTAACGGTAGCCGAATGGATACGGTTCTTGTTAATGAAGCCTATGACTGGTAGTAATCGTGACACCCTGCACTGAAGATTCCCGAAAGGATGAAACACTAGTGTCTGTAGGTATTTAATAATTATTATAGTAAATAATTATATATATATATATATATATATATATATATATATATATATAATTATTTTTTTACTATAATAATTAAATACCTACAGACACTAGTGTTTCATCCTTTCGGGATTCTTCAGTGCAGGGTGTCACGATTACTACCAGTCGAACGATTCGAACCCCGCGACACGAGACATCTCTGGCTCGATAAGCGGAGGACGTATCCATTCGGCTACCATTAACCGTGTGAAATAGCGTTGAATTTTAAACATTTTAATTTAAATGTTCATTACGTCAGACAGACAGTGATCAAATCGCTATACGATGATCTACGCATAAGAGCTAAATTGACCGACTTTTAATTCAACTGAAAGTGCTCAACGATAAGAAACGAATTTCTTAAAGGGGCTGTCATAATTATTTTTTTACTATAATAATTAAATACCTACAGACACTAGTGTTTCATCCTTTCGGGATTCTTCAGTGCAGGGTGTCACGATTACATATTATATATATATATATATATATATATATATATATATATATATATATATATATATATATATATATATATATGAGTAATGTTACTATTTATCTTAATATGACGTAAATGATGTATACATTTGATTACAAAAGTACATACATTCCAATGAATTTTGTGTTCAAAGTTCGATCAAATTTTTTCGATAAATTAGTGCTGATTTGGGTGCCGAGGGAAAAAATTAATGTGAAGGTTTATTACAGAGATCTTCTTGGAAAACTATTTACTAAAATGAAAATATTTTATTAGCTATTTTAGATAAATCAAAATAAATAAAACAAAAGAAAATAAAGGGATATGGAAAATTCTGGAAACAATGTTAGGATGTATTTTTTTTTTTAGTACAGGAAACATTAATATTTTTTAAGTAAGTTATGTAGATTGTATGAAATATCGTTAATGTAAAAACAGCTAAGTTTTTGTTGTTGTCGTTGTTGTTGTTGAAAGAAAAAGGAATGATATTTATGTAGATAACTTATACAAAATCCATATTTCTTTATTTTGCAAAACTAAAAAAAAAAAAAAATACGTAACAGATTTTTTTGTTTTTTCAATTTTGAGATGAGGATTGATAATTCATATTATTTGGACTATTGTTCTTGACTGTTATTTTCATATTTCAGCCGATGTAACCTTCGACCTTCTGCAAGTATATCTTCCTGTTGCAATTGGGAATCTACACGGAATTTCGAACGGACTCTTATTTAATCAATGGTGATAACATGCTCTTGTCCCATCAGCCATGACTGAGTAATTTGCAACTATATTTTCAGTGTTGCTCGCACTGAGGATTGAATTTTCAACCTTCAGAGCAGTGTAACTTGCAACTAAATTTTACAAAGTACTTCATCCATTTACATTGTATTCATCTATATATATATAAGCGAAAATGTGTGTGTGTGTGCGTGTGTGTGTGTGCGTGCGTGCGTTTTCGTGTATGTCCGAGAAAGGCTTTTTCCAATGCCTTTTCGTGGTTGTCGCTTCTTCTTAAAACTTTTTATATCACATCTAAATCATAATATGTATGAGTTAACAACGGGGGTCGCCTGTCTATTTAATTTGCCCGACTTTCAAAAGATAAATATTCCACATATTCGGATCGCCACATGTTGCTTTCACTTTTCAGTATAAAAACAGCAAAACTGGATTCAAACGGATGTAAACGTCACCGTCAACTATCCCGCAGTAAAACGATTTGATCTCATTAAAAACTGGGGAATAGCGTGATGTTTGACATTCTCTTTTTAATCGCTCTTACATTGACTGTCTCTGTAGTGCAGGTGTTCAGGCTCAGCCTATGGGCCTCAAGGCTCCGGGTTTGAGCCGACCTGTCACCAAGCCCCCCCCTTATTTTTCCCCCATTTTTAATCGTTTTTTATAATTTTTTTATATTTAAACAGGGTTAAGTTTCCTTTTTGTTCTTCTTTACCCCCCCTAACACACACACCTACAAGCACCCAGGCAACACCGGGTACCCCCCCCTGCTAATCTAGTATATAAAAGGGAACATTTTTTGTATGCCCAGCAAAGGCTTATTTTCGCAGGGGTTCTCGGGGAGGGGGGGTACTATGTTTTAGAACTTGTTACATAATCCCTAGATTATAATATCTACGATTTGTGAACGGACGTCGTGTCTACATTTATTTTGATCGACTTTTATAAGATTCACGCTATTCCATCCTCTCGCGTGTTTGTTAGTGTTCTTTGTATAAAAGCAAAACTGAATCGAAAGCAAAGGCAGCTTCCCGGCTTTTTTCTGCCAGGGACGTCCAGAAAGCAATTAGCTTTGATCAATGCAGGGGAAACCCCTCATATCAGACAATCGCTATTCATTTGGACACTCTCTTCTTATGGGAAGCTGGTTTTCCCCAACTTTGTGGGGAAACAAATGAATGAAACTGCGGAAAGCTGACCTGGCCTTCAGCCAACGTTCATTTCTGTGCCTGCATGATTCTTAACTTATTTGTGCAAGTCAACTTTTTGATTGACGTCGATAAATTTGAACGATCTTTACTTCCTATGGCCTCACAGCGTATGGTAAGATGTCTGGTTTTTTTTCACTTTCTTTTCCACCTTCGCATCATCGTGTCATAGGCTCGAGCCTAACCTAACACTTTTTTTTTCTTTTACGCTTCCAAACACCTGGGCAATGCCGGGCACTCCCGCTAGTCTAATATATGAAAGGCAAAATGGGCACGTGCATTTGTGTATGTCCACGAAAAGCTTTTTGTGTCGGGGTTCTCGTGACCGTTAAATTCGAAGAGAAGTTTTCTAATACTTCTTAGATCATAATATCTCAGATTCACAATCTTTTTTTTTTTTTATCGAGTTTTAAAAATTCCCTTGTTTTGAGTATTTGTTTGTCCTTTTCATATAAATAAAGCAAAACTAATCGAATGAATGCTAACTCCCAACCTTTGACCAGGTAGTATCTGTTTTGCAATTGGTCCTTGGTCATACTGAGACAATTACTATTTATTTGGACATTGCCAGAATGCCTGTTTTTGGGGCGAGCTGGTCTTCCCTCACATTAAAAATGACTTTATGTCTAATTTGCTTTCGTGAGAAAGCAAATAAATACCAAGACAGAAAGCGGGAAGCTTAACTGGTCCCCAGCCCGGTTAAAAAGCAACGTTCATTTCTGTGCATATGTCATGATTTCTTTGATTCTTAAGTTAATTACCAACTCATTGAATTCACTATCCTCTTTGGCTTAATGGTTAGTGAGGAACTTGTTGCAAATATTCTTCGAACAGCGTGGAGGCTTGGATCCTGCAAACACAGAGATAAACCTTGAATCTCTGCTGCTTTCAAACAACTTTCAGCCACCTTCATTACAATCCAACATTCGTAATCGTAAAAGAGAATTGATTTTTTTTTTTTACATAGACATCACCACTTATCAAGACTAAGAGGCCACTCGAGGATAAGGGTTAAAAAGTGTACAGTAGACAATTGGACAATATAGTAATCGTTAGTAATGGAAATTCGGTAAATTTAACAAGTGGAATGGCTCATCAAGAACTTGTTTACATTAGACTTGAACACAACCATATTGTACTCAGCCGGAAAGCAGGAAAACGGAAGACAATTCCACAGGCGTGCAGTTCTAAGAAAGAAGCTTTGTTTATGGAATCTACATTTAGGTGTAGGCACATATAAAGAGTGGGGGGGAATTATTGATAGTGTTTTCAGCTAGACGAGTGTTTTTTGTGAAAGTTTGGCGAGGGGGGACCATAGATTGGAGCTCAGTCGAATACTTTCCATGAAAATAACGATACATCAGAGACAAACTCGCAACATCTCTTCTGTGAGATAGAGGTTGCAGGGAAGAGAAAAAGACATCTCCTACGAGGCTACGAAGTCTATTTTGAACTCTATCAAGGCAGAACAAGTCCTTTCTAGCAGCTCCTGCCCAGATGTGGCAACAGTATTTCATCCTTGGATGTTCTTGGCTCTTATATAGATAGAGAATTGCATCAGCAGTGAGATATCTACTAGATCAATAGAAGGATCCCACCATTTTTCCAGCGGCCTTGGCAACAGATTCGATGAACGTGTTCCATTTAAGATCAGTAATAAAGGTCAAGCCCAGAAGCTTGTCAAAACTTGAGGCTTCCTCAAGACAAGAGCCATTCATTTCAGTTGATGCCAAATGATGACCAGATGTACGTCTTCAAGATCAATATTATGAAAATAATAATGCGTGAATATTTATTAATACAAACAATTCCGGTCGATATGAAAGCTGTTTTCAACTATAACAACTTGTAACTTCCACCTATAACTTCCTCAATATGTACGTTAATCTTGAGTTACTGAAGTGTTTGCCGTAACACAATAGTAAAAGAAGAAAATCAAGTCGACGTTGGTTTCACAAACGAAGTCTATTAACATCACAGGTACAAAGGTAGGAATGCGGGTATAACTGACTAGCGCTCAGCTAGGCAGTGGAGTACTATCGCTCCTTCTCAACGGTGTAGACATTACTGTCACTCTATATATAGTGAGAACCGGTGTAATTTCCCTTATGCATAGAAAGACCGGTATAACATTAAAAAAAAAAAATAGGTACATCTTCAAGATTATGATTTTTTGTGTTTCGTTAGAGTTTAAATAAAATAGGTTGCACAGAGAGCCTTTAAAAGTCATAGTTATTTAATTTTAGTAATTTTTTATTAGACAGAAGAGTAAATAAAAACAGAGTTTGTTTCCAAGAACTTCCCAACCATGAGACACATTACCAAGGAACTGCTTCCATGCAGACTACAACATAGTCGTCTTCAAATCTAATGTCAACAGGCACTTGTTGAATCGTTCTCTTAGGTAATCTGTCATAGTCTTGCTTATTAATGACAATCTTACTAGCAAATATTCTTGAGTGGCTTTTGGCCTTGGTAAGCGGTGACTCATTACAAAAAAATTAAGAAAATTTTTTAAAGATTTAATCAATATATATATATATATATATATATATATATATATATATATATATGTATATTAAAGTGACCTTATCTGTATGTGCGGAATGATCTCTATCAAACTACTCTGTTAATTTTGGGTCTACAGACTTGAAACTTAATGTATAGGGACTTTGAACCTATGGAACAAATTTGATTTTGTTTTTAGCCAGTAAAAATAGTTGCTAAATGTCAAAATTGAAAAAAATTGGAATTTGTCAGGCGTTAATCAACTAAACATCTTCTACGTATGCGCAAATATACATTTATACGTTTAACAACGTTATTTTATAAAGTTTTATATGAGCATGTACTTAGCTCAGATGATAACAAATAATGCTGCAGAATTAAATGTTTTGATTACGAGTCTATCTGATGGTACCTAAGTCATATATATGTTTTAACTTTTGAAATCACTAGTACATATTGGGTATAATATAATAATAATAATAAAATTGGCTCTATAATAATAAATGCGAAATTAAAATATTACATTTAAGCATATTTCATGACCAGCAAACACTAGGCGGCTACTATTATATATATATGTGGTGAAATTAATGCAAAGCGTGAGTTACACAAGCGACTGAACCTCTGTCTATTCTACCGGGTGAGGGAATCAAGGAAGGAAAGAGAAAAGAAAAACTTTCGTCTATACTCAGCTTATTAATTTGCATATGAGGACAATGACTGCTGTGAAAAAGAATGAAGGGGAAAACACAGGACAGTCTTCTTTTTGGACAGCTGAGAGAGAATCAGGGAGAACGGTCGGTGAAGATTACAGTTGAAGTCAGAAGTTGGCAAGAAGGAATTTGGATGATTATTTATTATCTTGAAATCTTAGTTTTATTTAGGGCACAATATAATAATCAAAAGATAATTGATTCTATAATAATAAATGCAAAATCTGCATAAATTAAAATATCATATTTAGGAGTAGTTTATAATCGGGCACCATTGGACAGTTGCAATAAAGAAATGAGTAGTATACATTATGGACCCGGCATTGCCCAAATGTAAATTATATTGAAAACTGCTGTATAAATCTAGTTGTATTTGTTACTGGCATTTCATGTTTGGAGGTGTATGTTGAGAAAAAAAAAACAAAAAAAACGTCAATTTTTTAAACTTTGACCCCTTAACATCTACTGTTTTGGGCTCAAATCAAGTTATTAAGTTAGATCCATGTCCAAGGAACCTATATCTAAAATTTCAAGTGTTTAGAACCAAAATTGGCGGAGGAGTTTGGTAGAGTTTTCAAAGGTCAAATCGTTGAACTTTGACCCCTTAACAGCCAAATTTCTGGCCAAAAACCAATTACAAAGATTTTCCCAAATCTCAGTACTCTGTATATAAAATTTTGTGTCTGTAGACTGAAAATTGTCAGGGTTATTGTGTAGGGAGATGTACACAAACAGACAGACAGACACACACACACATACACACACATACACACTTTCACAAATATATAGATTTTCCTCTAACACAACAGATTAACGTTTTTCAAATTCCTCGACATTTTTTATATTCACAAGAGAATATCCAAATTTATTTATGCTACCATTTCAACCATCATAATTTTTTAATTCAATAAATAACACACACTAGTTAGTTAATAAAATGTGCTTTTTTTAAAACTAATATGCAAACATCAGGAAGTTTCATTGGCTATCCCACTGGCTTCATAGCCAAAAATTATGTATATATGTGTGTGTTTTTAACTGTCACAATGCTTCATAAAAGGTGGATTTGTTTTTGGGTAGGGAGGTGGATGTGTTTTTAACCGTTGGGTAGGGAGGTGGATTTGTTTTATGGTAGGGGTGGATGTGTTTTTAACCGTTGGGTAGGGACGTGGATTTGTTTTTGGGTAGGGAGGTGGATGTGTTTTTACCCGTTGGGTAGGGAGGTAGATTTGTTTTTGGGAAGGGAGGATGTGTTTTTAACCGTTGGGTAGGAAGGTGGATTTGTTTTTGGGTAGGGGGGATGTTTTTTAACCGTTGGGTAGTGAGGTGGATTTGTTTTTGGGTAGGGGGTGTTTTTAACCGTTGGGTAGGGAGGTGGATTTGTTTTTGGGTAGAGAGGTGGATGTGTTTTTACCCGTTGGGTAGGGAGGTAGATTTGTTTTTGGGAAGGGAGGATGTGTTTTTAACCGTTGGGTAGGAAGGTGGATTTGTTTTTGGGTAGGGGGGATGTTTTTTAACCGTTGAGTAGTGAGGTGGATTTGTTTTTGGGTAGGGGGGATGTGTTTTTAACCGTTGGGTAGGGAGGTGGATTTGTTTTTGGGTAGGGGGTGTTTTTAACCGTTGGGTAGGGAGGTGGATTTGTTTTTGGGTAGAGAGGTGGATGTGTTTTTAACCGTTGGATAGGGAGGTGGATTTGTTTTTGGGTAGGGGGGATGTGTTTTTAACCGTTGGGTAGGGAGGTGGATTTGTTTTTGGGTAGGGGGGATGTTTTTTAACCGTTGAGTAGTGAGGTGGATTTGTTTTTGGGTAGGGGTGGATTTGTTTTTAACCGTTGGATAGGCAGGTGCATTTGTTTTTGGGTAGGGGGGATGTTTTTTAACCGTTGGGCAGGAAGGTGGATTTTTTTTGGGGTAGGGGGGAATTTAACCGTTGGGTAGGAGGTGGATTTGTTTTTGGGTAGGGGGGGGGTGTTTTTAACCGTTGGGTGGAGAGGTGGATTTGTTTTTGGGTAGGGAGATGGATGTGTTTTTAACCGTTGGGTAGGGAGGTGGATTTGTTTTTGGGTAGGGGGGTGTGTTTTTAACCGTTGGGTAGGCAGGTGGATTTGTTTTTGGGTAGGGAGGTGGATGTGTTTTTAACCGTTGGGTAGGGAGGGGGATTTGTTTTTGGGTAGGGAGGTGGACGTGTTTTTAACCGTTGGGTAGGGAGGTGGATTTATTTTTGGGTAGGGAGGTGGACGTGTTTTTAACCGTTGGGTAGGGAGGTGGATTTGTTTTTGGGTAGGGAGGTGGATGTGTTTTTAACCGTTGGGTAGGGAGGGGGATTTGTTTTTGGGTAGGGGGGGGATATGTTTTTGACCTTTGAGTAGGGAGGTGGATTTGTTTTTGGGTAGGGGTGGATTTGTTTTTGGGTAGGGGGGGTGTTTTTAACCGTTGAGTAGGGAGGTGGATTTGTTTTTGGGTAGGGGGGATGTGTTTTTAACCGTTTGGTAGGGAGGTGGATTTGTTTTTGGGTAGGGGGGATGTTTTTAAACCGTTGGGTAGGGAGGTGGATTTGTTTTTGGGTAGGGGGGATGTTTTTAAACCGTTGGGTAGGGAGGTGGATTTGTTTTTGGGTAGGGGGGATGTGTTTTTAACCGTTGGGTAGGGAGGTGGATTTGTTTTTGGGTAAGGGTGGATGTGTTTTTAACCGTTGGGTAGGGAGGTGGATGTGTTTGTAACCGTTGGGTAGGGAGGTGGATGTGTTTTTAACCGTTGGGTAGGGAGGTGGATTTGTTTTTGGGTAGGGGGGATGTGTTTTTAACCGTTGGGTAGGGAGGTGGATTTGTTTTTGGGTAGGGGTGGATGTGTTTTTACCCGTTGGGTAGGGAGGGGATTTGTTTTTGGGTAGGGGGGGATGTGTTTTAACCGTTGGGTAGGGAGGTGGATTTGTTTTTGGGTAGGGGTGATGTGTTTTTAACCGTTGTGTAGGGAGGTGGATTTGTTTTTGGGTAGGGAGGTGGATTTGTTTTTACCCGTTGGGTAGGGAGGTGGATTTCTTTTGGGTAGGGGGAGATGTTTTTTAACCGTTGAGTAGTAAGGTGGATTTGTTTTTGGGTAGGGGTGGATGTGTTTTTAACCGTTGGATAGGGAGATGGATTTGTTTTGGGGTAGGGGAGATGTTTTTTAACCGTTGCGTACGGAGGTGGATTTGTTTTTGGGTAGGACGGGTGTTTTTAACCGTTGGGTAGGGAGGTGGATTTGTTTTTGGGTATGGGGGGGATGTGTTTTTAACGGTTGGGTAGGGAGGGAGATTTGTTTTTGGGTAGGGGGGATTTTTTTTAACCGTTGGGCAGGGAGGTGGATTTGTTTTTGGGTAGGGGGGTGTTTTTAACCGTTGGGTAGAGAGGTGGATTTGTTTTTGGGTAGGGAGGTGGATGTGTTTTTAACCGTTGGGTAGGGACGTGGATTTGTTTTTGGGTAAGGAGGTGGATGTTTTTTTAACCGTTGGGTAGGGAGGTGGATTTGTTTTTGGGTAGGGGAGGATGTGTTTTTAACCGTTGGGTAGGGAGGTGGATTTGTTTTTGGGAAAGGAGGTGGATGTGTTTTTAACCGTTGGGTAGGGAGGTGGATTTGTTTTTGGGTAGGGGAGGATGTGTTTTTAACCGTTGGGTAGGGAGGTGGATTTGTTTTTGGGTAAGGAGGTGGATGTGTTTTTAACCGTTGGGTAGGGAGGTGGATTTGTTTTTGGGTAGGGGGGGATGTGTTTTTAACCGTTGGGTAGAGAGGTGGATTCGTTTTTGGGTAGGGGGGGATGTGTTTTTAACCGTTGGGTAGGGAGGTGGATTTGTTTTTGGGTAGGGTGGATGTGTTTTTAACCGTTGGGTAGGGAGGTGGATTTGTTTTTGGGTAGGGGGGATGTTTTTTAACCGTTGGGTAGGGAGGTGGATTTGTTTTTGGGTAGGAGGGGATGTGTTTTTAACCGTTGGGTAGGGAGGTGGATTTGTTTTTGGGTAGGGAGGTGGATGTGTTTTTAACCGTTGAGTAGGGAGGTAGATTTGTTTTTGGGTAGGGGTTGGATGTGTTTTTAACCGTTGAGTAGGGAGGTGGATTTGTATTTGGGTCGGGAGGTGGATTTGTTTTTACCCGTTGGGTAGGGAGGAGGATTTCTTTTGGGTAGGGGGAGATGTTTTTTAACCGTTGATTAGTAAGGTGGATTTGTTTTTGGGTAGGGGTGGATGTGTTTTTAACCGTTGGATAGGGAGATGGATTTGTTTTTGGGTAGGGGAGATGTTTTTTAACCGTTGGGTACGGAGGTGGATTTGTTTTTGGGTAGGGGGGGTGTTTTTTAACCGTTGGGTAGGAGGTGGATTTGTTTTTGGGTATGGGGGGGATGTGTTTTTAACCGTTGGGTAGGGAGGGGGATTTGTTTTTGGGTAGGGGGGATGTTTTTTAACCGTTGGGCAGGAAGGTGGATTTGTTTTTGGGTAGGGGGGGGTTAACCGTTTGGTAGAGAGGTGGATTTGTTTTTGGGTAGGGAGGTGGATGTGTTTTTAACCGTTGGGTAGGGACGTGGATTTGTTTTTGGGTATGGGGTGGATGTGTTTTTAACCGTTGGGTAGGGAGGTGGATTTGTTTTTGGGTAGGGGAGGATGTGTTTTCAACCGTTGGGTCGGGAGGTGGATTTGTTTTTCGGTAAGGAGGTGGATGTGTTTTTAACCGTTGGGTAGGGAGGTGGATTTGTTTTTGGGTAGGGGAGGATGTGTTTTTAACCGTTGGGTAGGGAGGTGGATTTGTTTTTGGGTAGGGGGGATGTGTTTTTAACCGTTGGGTAGGGAGGTGGATTTGTTTTTGGGTAAGGAGGTGGATGTGTTTTTAACCGTTGGGTAGGGAGGTGGATTTGTTTTTGGGTAGGGGGGGATGTTTTTTTAACCGTTGGGTAGGGAGGTGGATTCCTTTTTGGGTAGGGGGGATGTGTTTTTAACCGTTGGGTAGGGAGGTGGATTTGTTTTTGGGTAGGGTGGATGTTTTTTTAACCGTTGGGTAGGGAGGTGGATTTGTTTTTGGGTAGGGGGGGATGTGTTTTTAACCGTTGGGTAGGGAGGTGGATTTGTCTTTGGGTAGGGTGGATGTTTTTTTAACCGTTGGGTAGGGAGGTGGATTTGTTTTTGGGTAGGGGGGGATGTGTTTTTAACCGTTGGGTAGGGAGGTAGATTTGTTTTTGGGTAGGGAGGTGGATGTGTTTTTAACCGTTGGGTAGGGAGGTAGATTTGTTTTTGGGTAGGGGTTGGATGTGTTTTTAACCGTTGAGTAGGGAGGTGGATTTGTATTTGGGTCGGGAGGTGGATGTGTTTTTAACCGCTGGGTAGGGAGGTGGATGTGTTTTGGGATAGGGAGGTGGATTTGTTTTTAACCGTTACAATGCTTCATAAACGATCGATTGTCTACTATATATATTATTCCAGATTAGAAATATTTAAAAGAAAAATAACATTGAATTTCAATTAGGTTGTTGGAAGTGCTCAATTTAAGACCAAGATATTATTTTATTCAATTTAGGCAAAGAAAATTACCATAAGTCACTACAATAAATCTACTGTTTCAGTCTTAAAAGACATCGTCAAGTGAAGATATACCTATGTTCTTACTCAAAAATTATAAAAAAATGTATATGTCAATTTACTGTTGTTGCTTATTTTTTTTTTTAACAATACTTAAATTCGACATTAACGTCTCCTTCCTAGGAAGTCAGAGAAGTAGTTCTTCTTTAGAAAGATCGCCCATATTTTTTGGACATAAACAATATATGTTATTATTATTTTCATTACTTTACTTATAAAACTGTTATCTATGTCCACGCATTTCGCTCTACTTTGGCTCATGAGAACAGTCAAGCCACACTGATGGGCTGAAGTATAGCAAGCAAAACACACTTACAAAGATAACTGTTTTATAAGTTAAATAAATAATATATATTTATTTGTTTATGTCCAAAAAATAAATATATTTTTCGCTTGTTCGGTAAAGTTCGTTAACGTTTGCCAGTCTCGGAGGTTTCCGTTGAAACTCCAAATTGATAACATAAGTACTGAAAATTTCTTAGATACCTATTCCTAAAATGTACCAAATAATTGTCCAATGATGAATCAATGTTTAACAACGTGGTAGCCTTCAAATCCAATGTAAACAAATTCTTGTTAAGCCGTCCTCATAAATAATCAATTTTTACCTGATTTATACCGTTGGTGATTACTACACCACCACCTTACATTCATTAACCCTTATCCTCGAGTGGCCTTCAGGCCCTGATAAGTGGTAACACAAAGAAAAGTGAAAAATACAGATTTAACAGCATACTTTTTTGCAAACCAAAAAATCATTACCAATACTCACAGTGTTGTTTTACGGTTCACCATAGAAACTCGTTCACCCTTATCCTTGAGTGGCCCTTGGGCCTTCGTATGCGGTGATGAATTATTAATAAAAATAAATAATAAGCTATCTAAAAGTATCAATAGAAAGCACACGCAAGTAATAAATAAACGCAATAAAAAAAATGCCAAGCAGTAGAAAGAACTTGTCCTGCCTTGATAGAGTTCAAAATAGACTTCGTAGCCTCGTAGGAGATGTCTTTTTCTCTTCCTTGCAACCTCTATCTCACAGAAGAGATGTTGCGAGCTTGTCTCTGATGTATCGTTATTTTCATGGAAAGTGTTCGACTGAGCTTCAATCTATGGTCCCCCCTCGCCAAACTTTCACAAAAAACACTCGTCTAGCTGAAAACACTATCAATAATTCCCCCCCACTCTTTATCTGTGCCTACACCTAAATGTAGATTCCATGAACAAAGCTTCTTTCTTAGAACTGCACGCCTGTGGAATTGTCTTCCGTTTTCCTGCTTTCCGGCTGAGTACAATATGGTTATCTTCAAGTCTAACGTAAATAAGTTCTTGATGAGCCGTTCCATATAAGTTAACAAATTTACTGAATTTTCATTACTAATGATTACTATATTGTCCAATTTCTACTGTACACTCTTTAACCCTTATCCTTGAGTGGCCTCTTGGCCTTGATAATGCGGTGATGCCTGTGTAAAAAAAAAAGTAACAGTAATAATTGTACTAAAGCTATTAGCCATATTTTTTGTGAGTAGGCATTTTTAAATAAATTTTAAAAAAAGCTGAAATATATGTAGTGTGTCAATGTATAGTTTAAAAAAAATGATTTTAAATTATTGATACCAATGATATTTTGGGGGGTCTTTGAGTGTGATTGACATTTATAGAAAGGAAATAGGTTTTAATTAAACTGTCTAGACTCAGTGGGTCTAGCCTACTTATAAAATGAGCATCATTTTCTTAGTTTGTCTGTCAGTCCATCTTTTTGAATTTTTTCAAGGGAAATTATTGTATGAAAACTTTTGGCATCAGACGAGACTCATGTTATGAAAAACAGATATTATACTTTGATCTTAAACTAAAAAAAAACAAAAAAAAAACGAACATAATTGCTATTTAATTGCTTTCTTATGAGAGTAATATGTGACACAGGGTCGTTTTTAATGTAGGAAAAACCCACCTCCTCAAAAAAGGGCACTCTGGAAGTAGGCAAAAATACATATTGCTTTAGTATAGAAGAGTTTCCTCTACATTAACTAATTCACTTAAGTGTACTATCAGAACAGATACTACACTTGGAAATATTTATTTGCACAACATATAAAAAATTACAATTCAAACAAATAAGGCACAAGGTCAATCAAAAGTGTGAAGATAATGGCTGTTATTAGTCATCCTTGATCACAAATACTTAAAATTGCCTAATCTACTCTTAACTAGAAATATATCAGTCACCACAATACCATATTCATTCAGGTAGGCTGTATTACTTAATATAAACTCAAATTTGAAAATATTTTATTGAACCTAAATATTTACAGAAACTAAAAACAAATCACATTTCATTGACAAAGGAGTAGAGAATAAACAAAAAACAACAAAAATTGGTTAGTAAAACCCTCCCAACCCTTTCTAGATAATAGACTGCTCACTGTTTCCGGTTTGCCAGAAACGAGCAAGTCAATCTCTAAATGGGAGTGGGATCTAAGTGTAATGGATGAAATAATTTGACTTTTTATTCATACCAATAATATTGTGGGGTCTGTGTTCGCTCTTCACATTTATAAAAAAGAACTACATTTTACTTTTATTTAATCTATTTATACCAATAATATTATGAGATTTGTTTGGGTTCAAATGATATAAATGAGATATCTGCCTGGTTGTCTGTGTCAGTGTGTCCATTTAAATGTAAAAAATTACACAGGACACATCCACACAGTTAATATATGGTGGATGCTCCGATGAACTACAAGCCCTTGTACTCCCTCAACGTAATTTCCCCCGACAAACCCACAAGCAGTAAAGTTCCACCCCAACACAAAGAGCCCTAGATGTAAGAAAGCCTTCTACTCCAATAGTTTCTTCTCCATAACTGTAAGGCTTTGGAATTCCCTTCCGGGTTCCTGCTTTCCCAACTGTACTGTCATGCAGAAGTTCAAGTGTAATGTGAACAGACATTTTACTACTCAACTCCCTACATAGTATCCCTGCAACTTATGTCCCTGATAATAGCCTCCTACATCAAAGTGGTACTGTGCCTTGTTTGGGGTGAAAATGTAAACAAAAAAATAATTATTATTCAATATTGCCTCAGACAAAATATACGCATCTTTATCAGTAATTGGATTGAACATGTAAGCAATTGGAACTTAATTTTGTTTATTTAAATAATAAATAATAAAAGTTTTCCTATTTTACTGGCTAGTCATAATCAAATATCGATCTGTAAGATGTATGCCAATTATGAGTCTAACTTGGAGAATCTAACTTAATTTTATAGTTTTGATAAGACAGTAATATGTATATAAAAAAATTTAATTGTTCTCCAAGCAGTTAATTGGAATAAAAAAGTAAATTATAATGTAGTAATTTGGACCAAAATTGCAAAGGAATTAAAATTCCACAAAAAAAAATTGATACACACTAATTACTAGAAAGATATTTAACATTTGTCACAGTTCCACAATAATATTCTCGGTGGACTATTGTCTCTACCAACATTATTTCTCTTCAGACTATTGTGAGAGAGGGGATGAAATGAGGGAGACAATAAACTCGGTACTATCCGGAGGGGCAATAATTTTAAAACTTAAAGGTCCGGTGATTTTCTCATAGTTTTATTATTATTATTTCTTTTTTTTTTTTTTTTTTTTTTTTTTTTTGTAAATGTCAAACTAGAGAGATGACTGATGAGGGGAGTGGGAAAGAGGTAGAGGCAGAGATAGAAAGTTAGAAAAGATGCAACAGAGAAAACGAGAAAGGGAGTTGAGTTAGGGTAGAGAAGCATGGAATATATAGAGAGAAAGATAAAGAGATATAGAGAGAAAGATAAAGAGATATAGAGAGAAAGATAAAGAGATATAGAGAGAAAGATAAAGAGATATAGAGAGAAAGATAAAGAGATATAGAGAGAAAGATAAAGAGATATAGAGAGAAAGATAAAGAGATATAGAGAGAAAGATAAAGAGATATAGAGAGAAAGATAAAGCGATATAGAGAGAAAGATAAAGAGATATAGAGAGAAAGATAAAGAGATATAGAGAGAAAGATAAAGAGATATAGAGAGAAAGATAAAGAGATATAGAGAGAAAGATAAAGCGATATAGAGAGAAAGATAAAGAGATATAGAGAGAAAGATAAAGAGATATAGAGAAGTAAGAAAGAGAATTTAAAACGAGAGATGTTATACAAACATTTTCAAGCCTTCTGTTTTGCTGTTTATGCCTCTAAGCGATGCCAGGTAACCAGGCTAGTTAGTAGATATGATAGGGAATAGACACTAGGATTATGAGATGGGGAGACACCCCAGAGTGATGGGGGAAAGATGCCGGAGAGATGAAAACCAAGAAATTAGATAAATAAGTAATTATGAGTCTATCCTTTTACAGCAGTGACCAAATAAAATAGCCAAGTCCTTAAGAAAACATAGACCAGTAAGTAAAAACAAACATTGTCAAAGGTTATATTCGTGATCTTTGTGTTAGGTGAAGAGCAACAAAGCAGAGAAAGATAATAAGAGAAACAGAAAGAAGAAAGGATGAAAGGAACAAACTGATGAAGACAAAAAAGAAAAAAGGGAAAAAGATGAAAGAAAAATATGAAGATAAGAAGGATAAGTAAGACACAATGTCAGTGAACCAGAGAAATATATAAAAAGAAGAAAAGAGGTTGCAAAAAAGAAAGCAGATTAACCATTTGTTCTTAGGAAACTTCCCTCCTTGTATGAATCAGCACAGGTTTAAATGTAATGTGAACAGACATCTCACTGATCAACTCCCTACAGTCTCCTATAGCAATATGCCTTGATTGAGGTTAAAAAAAAAAAAAAAAGAAAATGAAAGCTTTTATGTTTTTAAATTTTTTTTTTAGATGAGAATCGATAATTATCACTATTGCGAGTGACTATTAATCTCATCTTGTATGCTGTTCTCACAAAGTAACATTTTATAACATTCTTGGCCTTCGGGTTTTTTGGTCAGATTCATTGAGTAGGACTAACTCCACGGTGTGAATGCGGTATTATGGCTAAAGGTGCCGATTAAGAGTAATCTCAAGATTTGTAGACAATAGATAAACCCTCGATCCCCCACCTCTTATCAGGGCTTCTTTCCTAAGCTTGTTGTTATTGTAAATTACAGATTATTGTATTCTTACTTTAAATTGTATTTTTCTAGACACAATAAACTAAATATATAAGATCACAGTGTAGTATCTGTTCTGATTCTACACTTCACCATTTCTGTCCTCGATCAGTGGATGGGAAATCTTTCATGCCTGAGACAATTTTCATTTTTGTTCCTATCCAGAGTGTCCCTTTTTCAGGAGCTGGATTTTCCTCACATTTAAAACCGACCTTGTGTCAAACTCTGCCCTCGTTGGGAGGCAAGTAAATAGGAACATTCAGACTTCTCTAGGTACATCTTGGCAAACTTGGGAATCTATATGGAATTTGATACGAACCATTTATTCCATTCACATAGTTAGATTGTTTTCAATCTCATCAGCCATGACCAAGTAGAAATGTAAAGAAATTTTTATTTGATTCTTAGTATCGCTAGAATGCTGTCACTTAGAACGTTGCTTAACACCTTTATTTGTTGCACTAAATGTTCCCCAAAATTATTAAGACTTCTACCAGATCATGTCTGATAGAATAAGAACAATATAATTCCATGTATTTAAGTGCTCAGTTTGAAATTCTGGTGTTTAAAGACACTGAAAAAAGGAATCTGATTGTCAGTATTTGTGCAAGAACTATAGTTAATGAAATCAATTGAATTTTGCCTAAAAGTTAATAGATGCCATACTTGCCACTGTGGTGACCTCCCAAATTGCTGATGTAAAGCTCAATAATTTAATCACTCCATTTGATCCCTAGAATCTTTCTAAGGTACTTGGAATCAAACGCATATAATTTCTTCTCTTGGTTAATTTTAAGATGTCAACTTTCACTTCCATATACAAGGTGGAACGATAAAATTGTCGTCATTTCCGTTTGATGAAAACCGGTTTTCTTCTTTTTTGTTGCAGACCATCTACTTGTTGGCCAGTTGTGTACAAATCCCAAGAGCGATAGAAGCCTTCTATCATGTCTGAAAGTGACACAATGTTCAACGAGTGAGATCAGAGATGCACTGTTGAACAACATATGCTTTCTACCAATCCAAGGTATGACAACAGGACCATTGCCAGCACATTCAGAATGAATCACTGGATTACTACAAATAATAGGAACGTGACCAGGGTGATGAAAACAAAGTTTCCGGTCATGGTTATGGTGTTTGGAGTGGTTTCAAGTGAGGTCCACATCATGCCACCTCACATCTTTGAAGTTGGCTTGAAGGTCAACACCAAAATCTACCAGGATGTGCTGAAGAGTGTGGTGATCCACTGGTGCAATCAGGTGGCCGTTGGCAAACCCTGGGTGTGGCAGCAGGACTTGGTGCCGGTTTACAATTCTAAAGAGACCCAGGCTTAAGGAGTACTACAATTTTGTACCCTTCTCTCACTGGTCCCCACTCCTCCACCGACCTGAACTTGTTGACCTACTTCGTTTGGTCATACACCGAGAACATCACCAACATCAAAGCCAGCCTGATCACTGCCATCCCCAGAGTATTCACCGGGCTCCTGTTGGCACTTGTGGAAAAGGCATGCTTCCAGTTTTTGACCCGTATCCAGGCAGTGATTGAGGCTGAAGACAGCTACATGTAATAGATGTCAGCTCTACTACATAATCAAGTTACCTAAACAGATTTTTTTTCAATCAAAGTTTTAAAATAAAGCTGTAGTGTTGTTTTCTTTAGGGGGGACAATTATATTGTTCCACCCTCTAGCATGATAAATAAGTGTTTTAATTATTATCCACTATTTAATAGTGGACCAAAGAAATTGCTACAGTGGTTGATTTGCCATGATATTTCACGTGACCAATGTAACGAATGAACAAAGAAAACTTTTCTTTTTTACTATTCGATTTGGAAGTATGTGTCTTATGTTTCTAAAACTATTTCCATATTACTAGTTTTCCTGGCGGGATTACATAATTTTTTTAAACATATTTTAAAAATTATAGTGCCAAGAACATGGTATAACAATAACAAAAGAAAATTGGCTGGTCAGAATCCAATTTTCAAACGTTAGTTTAAGTGCTATTGAGGTTACACTTTAAATATTAATATATTTTAAATATTCATAAATGACCTCCCCGACAAAATTGCCTCTGAGATGGATATATATGCTGATGACACTACACTCTATGGCAGGCACGACAGGAAGACAAATGAACACATTTCTAAAGAAATGGCAAAAACACTAGAGGAAGACCTCCAATCTGTAGTGGAATGGGGACAAAAATGGTTGCTCACGTTCAATGCCACCAAGACTAAACTAGTTTCATTCAATAATTACAAGAAACCCTCTCTACCACCTATAGCAATGGCCAACGACTCTTTATCTGAGAGTATATCTTTCAAACTCCTTGGCCTAACATTCACAGGAAACATGAGTTGGAACAATTACACTGAAGGCATTGCCAGGGCCGCTGCAAGGAAGGTGGGCTCTCTCTACCGTGCTAGACAACTACTAACACCCGAAAGTATCCTGTACCTCTATAAGGCCAGCATTCGCCCATGTATGGAGTATTGCTGTCACATTTGGGCTGGTGCATCTGCTACTAGTCTCTCACTCCTTGACAAGGTTCAAAAGAGAGTCGCAAATCTGATAGGCCCTGAACTGGCATCTAAGCTTCAGGCTCTGTCCCATCGACGAAATGTTGCATCCCTCTGCTTGTTCTACAAGTATTTTAGTGGTGAATGCTCTGATGAACTGCAATCACTTGTGCCCCCACGACGTGAGCACCCTCGACAAACCCAGTAGGCTGCTAAATCCCAACCCCACACTGTAGAGATCCCTAGATGTAAAAGATCTTTCTACTCCAATAGTTTCTTCCCCAGAACCGCTAGACTTTGGAATTCCATTCCACGTCCCTGCTTCCCCAACAGTACTGACGTGTAACGTGAACCGACATCTTGCTGCCCAAATCCCTACATAGTACCCCAGTAGTTGTTGCCCCTGATAGTAGCCCCCTACACCAAAGTGGCAATTTGCCTTGTTTGGGATGAAAATGTAATAAAAAAAAAATAAATAAATAAAAATCTCACAAGGTAACTTTATGTGTCATTCCAATAACATGGTACAAACATAATAATAGAAAACTGGCTAGTTAGAATCAAAGTTTGATAAGTCAGTTTAAATGCAATTTAGGTGTAACTTTTAAAATTTAACAACACAATGACTTACACCAAATATACCATCGTTTTCGATCTGAAGGCACGTTTACAGCATCCCTTTAGTTTTTTCCCACTGCAATCAAATCTCTCTCGATTGTCAGCTTTCAGTTCATGTTTGATCTTCGCATTCATTGAAGCACTTGATTGGCAAGCTATGTCCGAGCCAGTCTAGACGATGTTTGCAGATTATTGATGGCTAATGCGGTTTCTGACTTCTTAGTTGATTGTTCGATCGCTACATGTGATTCTTAGAATCTTTCTAAAGCACTTGGAAGCAAATAATTTTCTGATGTTTAATTTGTTTTTGTCTGTTTCTTTTTGTTTTTTTTTAAGGAAGTGGGTTGGGAGTGGGGAGGCATTTACTTACATAAAAGCTTGTTACATTACAACTGTTATGTGCCTGTCCAGAGATATGAACAAGTTACAAATTAAAAGAAAAGAAACTAATAAAATTCAGAGTTAAAATAAAGAAGCATTTATTTTAACATAAACCAAAACATACAAATAATATTTACATGTAAGTACACTTCCTTAGTACTGCTGCCACCAGCTTTGAAAGCGATTATAATTATATATTATAGTGTATAGGGCAAAAGGGAGATAAGAACTGCTAATTTCAAATCAAATCTTTTAGGTTAAAATCTAATAATAAGAATATTAAAATATAGTTTTTTGGTAAGTGAGAAAATATATAGAAATCTCTGTATTTACGAAACTCCAAGTTTCTTCGAATAGTAAGGTAGTTGGCTTTTAAGGAGTTTCTTTCAGCTGGATTGTCATCCTAAAATATTACCGGAATTCTTAACAGCAAGTTGGCAACTTAATAAATTAACTAATGCAACAAACAGTGCTGATTCAGGAGAGATGTGATTGGAAATGCACAATCCTTGTCTCACAATTGCACATGCAGCTACCCTTACAGGAGCTATCCATTGTCTCTTGAGACTGAACGGAGGTAGCACTTTCTTTAGAAATCCAAGAATATTGTCCCGATTAATCTACTCACAAAGGTCTTTCATCCCACCCATCCATCAATGAGTAAAGGCGGATTGCATTGAAATCAAACCATTTAATGAATATAACTTCCTCTGATGCTGTTAAATGTTGGGCAAGTATAATTTTGTTAGCTGGGAATAATAGGAAATGAGGTTCAGTCAAGGTTATCTTATATACGTGGAAGTTAGTTTGATCTACTGTGGAATCGATAGACGTGGACGTGACATAATATGGCTTAAAAAGAGAGTGAGGGAGAGAAGTAGTAGGTTCAGTTGGAAGAAATGACTTAAAACTTTATAATAAACCAAAAGGCCCAAAGCCTCAGAAATCTGTGACCTTGATATATCTTCAGCTTACCTCCCACAACTAGCAGAGAAAAGGGGCAATGTTACGTGCCTAGCAAAACGGTGCTTCTCCAAATTCAGGATCTAGTTATTTTCTTTGTGTTGAGCTAATTTTGATTCCAAAGTGAGAATTCTCCTCTGCAGAGAGGTAATCATTTAAAAATAACAAAAGACAATCTTGGATGAAGTGTTCTCAGATGCAAAAGATCAATGCAGTTGAGCATTGAAGGCATGAGATGATGATTTGAGTGCATTCCTTATAATTTGTTGATTTGCATTTGGTAACAGTTATGCATTTTATTTGATACCGATATACAAACATTACTCTACAACCCTTGGAGGGGAGATAATGCAACAAGAGAGAAAATATCTAGTCAACAAGAAAGTGTAATTTTCTTAACAATGCTTCATCCCATCGCCCAACACTAGCAGAGAAGAAGGTAAAGTCAACAGCATAATAAAATAATTCTTCTCCAAATTCGGAATCTAGTTCTTTTCTGTCAGGTTGTTAGATAATCTCTGACTCCAGAATGAGAGATAGCCATCAGGAGATGACAATGTTGGATGAAGCATTCTCAGTGTCTGAAGACACTAGATATGATTTGTTTGTCTTCATAATTTGTTGATTTGCATTCGATAACAAACATATAGTTTACTGTGATGTCGAGGGAGATTGGCGCTATGAGTAGATCAGAGCAGGATGCTGACTATATATCTGGCCCTAATCACAGTAAACATTTACATTTTAGTAGCAATATACCATGTTTATTAGGGGTGATTTTATGCTTTAAATTCTTGAGGGAAGCATTAGCACATAAAAGGAAGATGAAGGTAAGGTGACTGACCTTTAGGGTGGGGGCTTGTTTCCTTTGGGAATAGGAGCTAGAAGAAAATGATGTCAGGCAAGATAGGATAGGCGCAAAGGGTGGGGACTCAGAGAAAGAAGCTTTAAGCAATGTCTTGATAAGAATCAATTGTAAATGAAGGGGGGGGCAAGCTTCAGAAATTGAGTTGTCGGGCTAACCTTGATTCTGGAATAAGAATGTACTCTAACAGGTAGCCATCGGGAACGATAAATGACAATGTTGGACAAAGTGCCCTTGATGTTGGAGGGCCGATGCAGTTGAGTATCAAAGACAAGATATTATTTAATTGCACTCTTTATGATTTGCTGATTTGCATTCGATAACAAATGTATATTTTATTGTGATATACCAAGCATTAGACTTCTTCCCTTTAGAGGGGAGGTAATGTGACAGTGCAAGAAGAAAAGCAAAGTGATTATGAGTGCTTATTAAGATCTGGTCAAAAAGAAAGTGCGCTTTTCTTAACAATTCTTAAGATCATTGCATGGTCAGTTGTAAATGGCACCAAACACAATGCACTAGTGTTAGTGCCAAGGAATTATGCCCTTCCTCCCAGTATTATAAAATTATAAAGAAATCAGTTAGTTACAGCTTTTCAGAAAATTTCATAAAAATCCAAAGCATCATTTTTTTTTAATAAACACAAAAGTGTCAATTTTAACCATTTTAACCCAGCCAACGTTGGACACCCAGGCTTGTTTTTGGATAAAGATAAGTGAAAACAACATAATTACAGTCTTTTCATTCGAACACTGTAGATCAATGATCCGATTCTTTTTCCAATAATTTCCAATGTCACATCAACACTATATTTATATGTAGGCATCCTTTAGTGATACTAACGAGTCATCTTTTACCAAATCCAAAAGCCACTTTGGAAATAAGCTTTAATGAGACCGTCAGTCGAATGAAAAACAGTAGCATGAAAGGATTGGAAATGATGAACTGAGTGGGAAAAATCCAAACAGTTAAGGAAAAGGTTTGGAAAGTATACGCTGACATTGGACTTGAAACGACCTAGTGTAACTTGCAGTGAAGCAGTCCCGTTGTAATGTGTTCCAACGAACCCTGCCACTTCAACTAGTCTACATCTACTAAACCCACTCATTATCATCAGTTTTACACGCTGGTATGTATTGAATGTAATTTTAGAAATTGATTTTCAAAGTAATTGGCTGGGTCTTTATCCCTTTTTCTCTCAAATTCATCCCCATCACTTATTTTCATTAGTCTCTTCTTAACTGAATTGATTTTCAAAGTAATTGGCTGGGTCTTTATCCCTTTTTCTCTCAAATTCATCCCCATCACTTATTTTCATTAGTCTCTTCTTAACAACTGACCCTACTACCTCAACTGTCTTACATCTACTAACTCCAAAACTGTAATCCGTTCTTTCAACATAACCATACCATCAAAGTCTCCTGTTCTTCACACATCTCTCTATACTGTCCAGATTTAATCTTCCTATGAAGTCATCAGATCTAAGGTTCTCTTAAAAACACATATCACTCACAAATTATACCAAGCCCTTATAATCTCTTAACGTAAATACCCCTAACAAACTCGACAAGCAACAAAATCCCACCCCTACACACTAGAGATCTCCAGATGCCAGAAAGCCTTCTACTCTAATATTTTCTTCCCTAAAACTGCTATACTTTGGAATTCCCTTTAGGGTTCCTGCTTTCCTGACTGTACTGACATGCAGAAGTTAAAGTGTAATATGAGCAGAGAACTTGCTGTTCAACTCCCTACATATCCCAGATAGTAGCCCCCCCCCCACTACATTAAAATGACGCCGTACCTTGTTTGGGGTGAAAATGCAATTAAAAAATAATAATAATGATTGAAATATGAAGACAGATTTTTTGTTTCTGTGTAAGACACACACACACACGCTGAATAATAATTAAAAAAATCAGTGATTTTTTTATCATTTCAGACAAACTCTAAAAATATGGACTCAAAAATATGTTCATATACTTCCAATCAAAATTCTTCTAAACAGCTGAAAACGGGCGGGGGTGGGGGATAAAAAAAGAAAGAGAAAAAGAAATCCAACATGATCTGTCTTCCTTCTTATATATATTATATACTTAAGAACTGTGTAATATAAATATTACACACTTTATATATATATATATATATATATATATATATATATATATACTTATTCAGGTGTGGTTTCCATCATTTTAGGATAAAAATCAGACTGAAACACAAATTTGCAAATGGCTATCAACGCTTGTTTTCAATGTGTTTTCCAGGTGGCAAGTTGTATACGTGAACCTGATCCGGGGGAACAGGAATTGTATACAACCAGCGTTTACGTCTATTCTTGACCGGTGCACTTTTCATTCGAACTGCTACGTTCAAAGGAGCTGAAAGCTTGGGCCAAAATAGGTCAGCGGTCACAGATGTTAGATCGTCAGAGTTTGGCTAACACGAAGAGAATCCAAATATTTTAATCTGGTAAAACAATCACCGAAGTTTATAACAGTATGCTAATAAATGCGCGGGCGATGGATTATCCCTCTGCAATTATAAACCTTACAGAAAGATGTGTAGCGGTTACTGAATTCCCCAATCTTATGAAGACATTCATTGCAGAAGATTCACACTGTTGCTAAGGTAGGAACGGGTAAACAGTTTCTTAAAAGAATTCGCATAAAATCAGTGTGTAAACAATAAAATACGAGGGTCGTTCTAAAAATAATGCCTCCTTATTTTTATATTCCGCCCAGGTGGATGCAGAGAAATGAACAGTGGCTGAAAGCCAGTTCAGCCTTCCACCATTTCATGAATTTGTTTACCCACAATGTTGGGGGAAAATCAGCTCCTCACAAGAAGGGGCAGCTCTCCAAATTAATAGCAATTGTTTGATATGAAGGGTTTTCCCCACATTGATCAAAGCTAACTGCTTTTCGGGAGGTCCCGGCTGAGAAGGTCGGCAGATGACATTTGCTTTCGATTCAGTTTTGCTTTTATTCGAAAAAGCCGAACAAACATGTGACAGAACAAAAGAGCGCGAATTTTGTAAAAGTCGCTCAAATAAAAGATATAGACGATCTCCGTTCGCAAATCGTAGATATTACAATCTAGGGAGTATATAAAAAGTTCTAAAATATAGTACCCCCCACCCCAATCCGAGAACCTCCGCAAAAAAAGCCTTTGCTGGAGATACAAAAACGCGTGCAGCCATTTTGTCTTTTATATATATAGATGACTGAAATTATGCATTTATGACTTGAGAGTTTCATCTCTCTAATGCAGATATTGACAGTGTGAGACTCTAAGAAAGCAACCCCTGTTGAAGACGTGCGTCAGAAGCAAAGATGTGTGATGGAATTCCTAGCAAAAGTGCATCAAAAATCGTGTTGACTATTTAGAAAAACAAATTCTAGAACTCGAAAGGTTGCTCGTTTATGGTACCACTCTCATCTTTGTAGCTTTTAGTTTAAAAAAAAATAGGAGGCTTTACTTTTGGAACGACCCTTGTGTGTGTGTGTATATATATCAAAGATTACAACACTAAGGATGTTTTGGAGTTAAAATCAATGTATTATTATCTAGTAATAATAATAAAAAAATGACATTTTAATACCTTTCTGTCTTTAGCAATACAAAAACCAACACTAACATATATCGTATTATACCTACCGCTTTGAGCTCAGCAGCGACAATCGGAAAAAAAAAAAATCCAAATGAAAGGAAGTCCGATTTTGATGATAATTAACACTATACAACCTAAAATCACAAGTGCCAAGTGTATTTGAGAAGTTTTATCACTGCACAAGCAGAAAGGCCCAGCTTATAAAATCAACTGTATTTGATAAGATAGGAGTGCGTTCAAAATGAATGTTTCTTTTTAGAGGACAGTTAAACAATGATACATGACTTTTGTACATGTAACTTTAATTCAACTTATTCTGTAAAAATAATTTCATAAAATCAACAGTTGGTTCTTTGATAAAACAGAGGCGCGTTTGAAATGAATGTTTCTGTTTAGAGCACAATTGAACCATGATATTTTTGTATTTAAAATTTTATGTGAAGCCATTATTTACAGATAATTTTATAAAATAAACAATAGGTTCTCTACAGTGCAATGTAGACTACAAGGTACTGTGGACTAAGTCGCTGTGGGGAAGCATGTAAAGCTTCCTCCCAGTACACCACTGCAGGGAGGAGGGGTCCCTAACTAGAGGAGGTAATCCATCAATTTGATTTAAAAAAATGGGCAATTTCACCGATTTCGATGACAATAAAAGTATGGGAGGGTGGAACATTTGTTGATTCCAGACAACGTCGGGTCTTCCTACTATTAAATATATATATATATATATATATATATATATATATACGAGGGGCATGCAATATGTAATGCCCCTGACCCACTTCCAGTTATCTGATCTAGCTGAAATTTTGCATGTGCAATGATGTATATCTCTACGGGTTATGTGGCAAATTACAGCTTTGAACTAATTGTGGTTTCTGTTTTATAGGTGTTTGAACTGAGTCTGGTGTGAAATGGAGCCTGTTGAATGTCAAGCAGTGATCCGGTTTTTGTATTTGAAAGGACGCACACCATAGGAGACTTTTGATGAAATGAAAGAAACTTATGGTGATAATGCCCCATCATATGACCTTGTAGAATGCTGGCATTGTGAATTCAAACATGGCCGGAAGTCTGTGGAAACAGCTCCCAGACCTAGTCGCCCCCCTTCTGCCATTGATAAGGCATCTGTCCGTCAAGTTGAGGCTGCCATTTTGGAAGATCAGTGCATTACTATTCGCCAAATAGCCAAAGATGTCAAGATTAGTACAGGGTCTCTGGAAACTATCATTCATGACCATTTGCATATGCATAAGGTGTCTGCCAGATGGATTCCCAGGTTGCTCACACCATTCCAGAAGCGAGAATGCGTCGAGTGCTCGAGGATGAATTTGGAGGTGTGCCAAGAAGATGAGTCAAAGTTTTTCAAAAGACTGATTACACAGGATGAAACCTAGGTCCATCACTATGATCCAGAGACCAAAGCCCAGTCAATGCAGTGGAAGCACCTGGACTCACCACCTCCAAAGAAGGCAAGTGTGCAGCCCTCCACTGGCAAGGTCATGGTCACAGTCTTCTGGGACCAGGACGGAGTAGTGATGACAGATTTCCTGGCAAAGGGTACCACAATTACAGGAGCCTCTTATGCTTCACTTTTGAAGAAATTAAGGGCAGCTATCAAAATCAAGAGGCGGGGCAAGATCAGCAAAGGTACCCTCCTCCCGCAGGACAACACTCTGGTCCACAACTCGCATGTCGCCAGACCAGAAGAACGGGCATGTGGATATGAAATCCTTTCCCATCCTCCCTACTCTCCTGACCTTGCACCCTCTGACTTTCACCTCTTCCCAGCCATGAAGTTGTTTTTGAAAGGAAAGCGTTTCCCAGATGATGCAGCCTTGATTTCTGAAGTCACGTCGTGGTTGGAGGACCAACCTGGGGTGTTCTACAAAAACGGTCTCCAGAGCTGCATGAAACGATGGGAGAAATGCATAACTCTGGGTGGATCCTATATAGAGAAAGACTAATAACTGTTGCTCTACTGCTATGGGAAGTGGGTCAGGGGCATTACTTATTGCACGCCCTCGTATGTATATAAGCACAATATAAGAACATTTCTATCGATGATAGACGCTTTTTTTTTATCATATTACGTTTACCTTTTTAAGCTCATCATTTATCTGTTAAAATATAGTATATTCTTCCCAAGTATATTTAAAAAGTTTATTTGGCTATTCCTCACAATAACAGAGGGTTTTTTTTTTTTACACAAGACGTCACTACTTATTAAGGCCCGGGGGCCACTCGTGGATAATGGTTAATGAATGTAAGCCGGTAGTTTAGTAATCATTAATAGTGTAGATTGGGTGGAATTTGGATTAATTAAGGGGACGGCTCAACAAGAACTTGTTTGCATTAGACTTGAAAGCTACCATTTTGTAATTTCCCAAAAAGCAGACCAGCAGAAAAATGTTCCATAAGCGGGCAGTTCTAGGAAAGGAGTTTTATAGTGAGTGTAGCTAGTTGAGTGTTTTTTGTGAAAGTTTGGCAAGGGGGGAACCTTATGTTTGAACTCAGACGAGCACTTGCCATGAAAATAACAACATTGCAGATATAAGTTTGCATTGTTTCTTCTGTGAGAAAGAGGCTGCAGGGAAGAGAAAAATGCATTACCTACTAGGTTTCAAAGCCGTTTTGGACTATCAAAGCTGGATAGGGCGTGCCAGATTAAAAACACCAGCTTCATAGTCACAATAGGTAAATAATAGCTTTCTTAACGAATTTAAAGTTAACAAATTTGCATATTAACTTGCAAAATGACATCTCATTAATTAACTATTCGTTTTCATTATTTGTTAATCGAATGATTGCTTTCATTTAATATGTCACAAATTTCAGGTGAAAGGAGTCTTTCTGGTTTATTAGCTTCTGAGGAAGAAAGGGCAATTCTTTGTCTACTACATGTTTTTGGGTAGCGCTGGGGTTATGCTAGTTTTATTTATCTAAAGTTAGGTATATTTATATGCTCATATATTTGTATAGTCAATAATTGTTTTTAACCTAATTAACTGATCGTAATGAATTTGGAAAAATCACTGCTAGGCGCCAGAAGATGAAATGTGGATTATATTTAGTTTTAGTTTCATGTAAAAGGGGTAGGAAGGGATGTCTATTAAAATAATAAAATACACTAAAATATCATATTATGATTTATGCAGATTTCGTATTTATTATGTAAGAGCCAATTACCTATTGATTATTATATTGTACCCAATATGTAGTAGTAATTTCAAAAGTTAAAAAAAGATATGATTTGATTGCCATCAACTAGAATCAAGATAGTTCTTCAGCATTATTTGTTACCGAGCTAATTCCCTATGCATATAAAACCTAAAAAAATTAGTATTGCAAAACGTATAAATGTATATTTGTGCATGTGTAGAAGTAACACGTTTAGTCGGCTTATGCCTGCCAAGTTCTAATTTTTCAATTTTGACCCCTTAGCAGCTATTTTTACCAGCTCAAAACAAATCGAATCCCCTTTATATCAAGTTTCAAGTCAGTAGATCAAGAATTGACAGAATAGTTTGGTAAAAACTGTTCCTCACATACATAGACAAGGTAACTTATAATATATATATATATAGTAATTTATAAAATATATATGGCGATTAAGCTACACTGAATATTCCGTGTTTCATCCACTCTAGGATTCTTCAGGCTTACTAACTAGCTCTAACTACGTATTGAGCACTTTTGAAGTTTACGCATAAATTTATACTTTCGTACATTAATTTTATGTTAGTAAATGAAGTATATATATATATATATATATATATTTAGTGGAGATGGTAATTAATAAAAACTGAAGAAAGTGCTCAATACTGTTGTAGAGCAAATATGCGTTTTATTTCTTATTACCGTATCTTTCTGTTAAGTTACATTATTGTTTCGGCTACATGGTCCTGTAAAAGTCTGAGGAAGCTACAGATGGCCAAAAAAACGGCCGTGTAGCCGAAAAAATAATGTAACTTAACAGAAAGATACGGTAATAAAAAATAAAACGCATATATATATATATATATATATATATATATATATATATATATATATATATATATATTTATTCGTGTTGGGACGATTATTCAGAATTGGGAATCGGAAAAATTTGGATTTTTGGTTGTATTGGAATCAGTATGAGAAAAATGTGTGCCTATTTTCTGATGCCAAAAACGATTCTTTTGATTATCTTTTTTATTTGATGCTTTTTAAAACAAGATGTCCCACTGCTGGTATTAAGACTGAAATAACAAATAAGTATTTATTTTAAACTACTATTAAAACTATGCACCCTCGCCCCCACACCCGTGTGTTTTTATGTTTGAGAAAATATACGTACATTTAACATGAGTTTTTTTACGGTAATCGGGGAATAAATAGCAACTTTATAGTTGAATATTCAATGATTTATAAAGAAATGAAATCAGAATCAGTAATTGTAATATTGGAATTGTCCCATTGCTAATATATATATATATATATATATATATATATATATATATTGTGTACAGAAAGTTGTTAGATGAGACAAGTCATTGGTACCGTCGGTTTCAAGCCCGATAATTAGGACCGTTTAAGATATCTTTATCAAGCTCTCTTCAGCCAATATCCGTCTCAGAGACGAATACTGGCTGAAGAGAGCTTGATAAGGATATCTTAAACTGTCCTAATTATCGAGCTTGAAACCGACGGTACCAATGATCTGTCTCAACTAACAACTTTCTGTACACAAAATATAAATACGCTCTTATATTTCGGATTTTCCTTTTAATTGAGCACTCTGCTGGATTTCTTTTTCCAAAAAAACTAATCATATATATATATATATATATATATATATATATATATATATATATATATATATATATATATATTGATAAAAAATTATTGCAGTTAATCAGCAAAACATGAAGTAAAAAATAAATAATAAATGTATAAAAATACAAAATAAATCAACTGTAACAATGAAACAATGTTAAGTAACTACAAAAATAATTGCATTATGCTATCATTATTGAAAAATATATTTTTAATTATTAAACAAAAAGATACGTATCAATTAAAAACATTGCTAAAACATACGTTCATATATATAGTAATTCTTGTATTAATTTTTACGATTGAAATTGTCGTCCATTAAGTTTAAACAAGTTCAACAACTACCGTCTTGTAAGTTGTACACGATTTGCAGCATGCCAAATTGGTTCTTTAATTCAACATCTGTTTATTTCACTTAGTCTAACATAGTTACGTTCCCAGTATTGACACTCTCGATACAAGCCCCAGATCTTTGTGTAGATTAGTCATCTCTTAAACAAACGTATTTTAGATGAAAACATTATTACGTACTTACGTGTTATGTCGAAATTAGTATACATTTCAAGCATTATGAAAAATGATCCAATAGAAAAATAATTACAAGTAAAGCAAGTGAAGCATATATGGTCCCCCGTGAGTGCACAGTGTACAAGGCATAAAATAATGACTAAGTTCAGCATTGCCCTCGCCTCCATTTAGCCCCAAAAGAACCGAGGGGACGTCAAATCCTGGTAAAAATGAACAAACGGTGCAGTTTTAGGCCTTAACATATGTAAAGTTGAGTTCTGCATCATGCAAAAAAAAAAAAAAAAATGAAATGACTAAGTTCATAATTTTTACACACCCCATTTAGCTCCAAAAGTCCCCAAGGTCTTAACATATTTAAAATTGAGTTCAGCACCATGCATAACTGCTAGATAGACATACACAGAAAATTTTGGACAAATATGGTAAAATTGTCTCAAAAATTGAATTTTTTTAAATAATCCTAAAAGAGCCCCTGAGGCACACCCAAGAGTTATCGCGAAGTATAGACAAACAAAATTATAAAGAAATCAGTTAGTTACAGCTTTTCAGAAAATTTTATAAAAATCCAAAGCATCACTTTTTTTTTAATAAGCACAAAAGTGTCAATTTTAGCCATTTTAACCTGATAGGCACATGTGGGGGTGGGGTGGGGGCAGAATTTTTCCCTAAAATCCGTTTTGTTACTTTTTTACTCATATCATGTTTAATGTTTGTGCAAAATTTAAAAAAATTCCAAGGTGTTTGAGAAAAGTTGACAGACAAACAGACAAGGGTGAATTTACAGGTCCACCTTCCTTTTATCAGGAGACCAAATATTGAATTATAAAGTTTTATTATGTTTTAATGTAGACTAGTTGTGCTACAAACAAGCGAGATAACCCTTGATTCAAATGGACGAATTAAGCGTCTGCTATTTGAAACCAATTTAATTGTGGCCAATTTTTTTTGTTACTGGATCATTTTTGGCAATATTTGGAATTCATACTAATTTGACACGATACATAGGTACGTAATAATGTTTTCGCCTGAAATGCATTGGCTTAAAGGATCACCAATTTAAGTAAACAAGCATTAGATATTCTTGGAGAATTTCCACATTCACAAAAGAGATATATATTTCTTGTTGCTTTATCTGGAAATGTGATTAATATGATTAGCTGGAAGACGAAAGTGTGAAAAGTGAAGGGCAAGGTGTCAAGGTCATATTTCATTGATTTCATGAACCAATCAACCACGCCAATAATCATTTTGCATCAAATAATGGTAAAAACAGACCTGCATTGGAGAGTAACGATAATCATTGCTACCAACGGTAAAGAATAAAAAAAAGAGAAAAGGAATTGGATATATGTAAAGTCTGCAAAAACATAAATTTAAAAAAATCGCTCACTAAATTGTAGTGTGTATAGCGCCTCCCACCCACCTCGGAAAAAAAAATTGAATTTAAAATATACGCAGGAGACGTCTTACGTCGCCATATTGAATTTCAAAAAAGATCGGAGACATATTTTCAAGATTTCATATTTTTGTTTTAGATTTAAAACAAAAAGTTAAATAAAACCTGAGAAGATTCTAGTTCTTACATGTTTATAATAAAATATAAGACAAAAACTGAATTAAAATCGCAAAATCTCAGAACATGAACTACGAAACTAAAGCTACCAAATTGTCTAATATATAATTGTCTAAAGGGCCAGATGAATCATGCAAGAATCATAAATAGTGTTTTATACTTGACAGTAGCAGCGAGACCTGACATTGCCCGGGATTGGATGAAGATCAACAAATGTTTCACACTCGCATATTTTTATTATCATTGAAATCGACCATTTTTCAATCAAATCGATTGATTGCCTGCTCTAATTGGTGACTCACTCCAGTGCACTGAGAGAAAGCTTCACATGCCTTCCCGCAGTGACTTAGTCAACAATACATTTTAGTGTACATTGCACTGTAGAGAACCTACTGCTGATTTTATCAAATTATTTTTTATATATAACTAGCGGGGTTACCCGGCATTGCCCGGGTGTTACGAGGTGTGTGTGCTCTTAAATCTAAAAGAACCTGGGGGGTGGGGGGAAGTTTTGGTAAGTTGGTAGGATCGAACCCGAAGCCCTGAGGCGAAGTTGGAAAATAAAATGTGAAAAAAATATGACACGTTAAGCACTCGGCCAGCCAGAATGAGTTACTGAAAGATGTTTTAACTACGAAGAGTGCCTGCATTTGTGCAAGCGTTATGATGACGACGACGATGATGAAAGCAATAGCTATTCAGCAGTTAACATTTTCTGTGGGACAGTTTTTAATGAGGTCAATAACCCGGTTTGTTTGTTTTTACCTAACTTTGAGGAAAAACAGCTCCCCCCGTTTATTAGGAGAGTGTCTTGTCTCAAAATGAAAGCAACCGTCTGATGTGACGAGGGTAAGCCGACATTGACCAAATGTTACATCGCTTTCTAGAGACCATCTGTCCAGTTGAAAGGCGCCGAAAGGGTGGTGACACGTCTCCATGCACCCAACCACAGACTGACCGATTTTCTGTGGTTTACTTTGGCCCCTGTAATCATCTGGTAACAGATACTACACATTGTTCCTAGCCAAAAAGCCAAGTAAGATTCATAGTTATAATTTTCTTAAGCTGCTGTTTTTAAAATCTATTTATAAGAAAATGCAACTAACTCAGTTCTAAAAAATTCGGTTTTAATTCCTGATCATGGGAGCATCTTTATTTGTTGGGAAGTTATTAACTCGTATTAATGCAATATATTCCATTTCTAAAATAAATAAGTGAGACATTTATTGAAAAAACAAATTGTAACAAACGACCACACAGAGAAAATACCCCTTGTATAATAATTAATGGATGACCAATCATGTTTAGAAAAAAAGCCAGTCAATAGAAGTTAACATTGCTAATGACTATTGCATTCGTATTCAGATGGTTAAATTGTTTTTGCTTTTGAGAAAATAGCCGCGAAAACATATATATATATCTTAGAACGCAGCGTGTAATGAAATCTCTCGCATGGTAGCATATTTTAATTTGGGACTGTCTATAAAACAGCATCAAAACAAAATCCCAGTGGTACAATAGTCAGATGCGGATAAGAAGAAAAGTTATCCCAAATGTTGCCTTAGTAGGATATAAGTGAACGATGCCAATCTTTGCCGAGTTTTATAGAAAGTCTGTGCGTTTTCAACCAATGTGGCCAGAGTAGCATTACAAGACTGCAAGAACGAAAAAGAGAAATAAGAAACAAAGAAGAAAAGGGCCCAGGAGACGGATCATGTATCTATACACAAAATACTGAATGTTCATTTCATTCCATTCCTGTAGACAGTTCATATATAAAAATGCTTTTTTTTGCACACACTTTATATATATATACACACACACACACACACACATATATATATATATGTATATATATATATATATATATATATATATATATATATATATATATATATATATATGTATATATATACATACATTGGTACATGAGTTAATAATTTCCTTGAAAATATCTTTAATATATACTGACCGTGAGAGATTAAAAAAAGAAAAGAAAAGAATGATGAAACTAAAACGATAAAATTAAAGAAAAGGGGAAAAAATGTTCAAATCTCAATGGTTATTCTTTGTAGTTTTAGAGCTTATATAATAAAAGAGAATAATTCGCTAGATTCCAAAGACCAATTTTTTCTGTTTATAATTTGTTTATTTTCTTAAGGTTCACATTAGAGATCTATTTCGTTCATAGCAAACAATCTATTAAAATTATGTCTTTACCACATATTTCAGTTGTTTACTCCTCAGACATCAAACCCGAAGTTCAAAGATTATAAGTATACAGATATTTATACACACACACACACACACACACACACACACACACACACACACACACACACACACACACTAGCAAGGCGCCCGGCATTGCCCGGTCGTGAAATACGCTTAAATATGATATTTTGATTAATGCAGATTTTGTATTTATTATTATACTAGCAAGGGTACCCGGCGTTGCGCGGATGTTTGTAGGTGTGTGTTTGAAAAAAAAAAAATGGTGGTAGGGAGGCAAGCTCGAACACGTGACGCAAAGGCGGAAAAGGAAGTGAAAGAAAAGCTGAGAGTTTACTGCTGCGCTATGACGTGAGCGGATGTGTAAAGTGTTCAAATTTAGCAATGAAAAAGAAATGAATATGAGAATCACACAGGCGCCGAAATGAACGTCTGGCTGTAGGCCAGGTAAGCTTTCAGCTTTCTGCGTATTTGTTTCCCCACGATGAGGGGGGAAGCCAGCTCCCCCCACCAAAAAAAGGGGGGAAATATGGCAGTGTGCAAATGAATATCAATATTCTGATTTGAAGGGTTTCCCCGACATTAATCAAAGCTGATTGCCTTCAAGACACTCCAGCCAGGAAGGCCAGGGGGATGAGTTTGCTTCGATTAGTTTCGTTTTTATACAAAAAAGACAAACAAACACAGAAAACCAGAGATTTTTTTAAAAGTCGATCAAAATAGAGATGCCGTCTGCTTTCGAACCGGAGATATTATAATCTAGGGAGTATAAGGAAACTTCTCCATAAATGTAACGGACGTGAGAAACCAGGCCAAAAAAGCCTTCACAGACATAAAAGAATGGTCGTGCCCATTTCGCCCTTTATATTATAGACTAGCAGGGGTGCCCGGCATTGCCCGAGTGTTTGTAGATGTGTGTTGAGCAAAAGAAAAAAGTTGTAGTAGGCAGGCAGGCTCGAACCCGTGATGCGAAGGCAGAAAAAAAAGTGGAGGTGTGTAAGAGTGATGGTTGAGCAAAAAGAAAAAAGGAAAATTGCGAGCGCAAAAAAATTGTTGTAGTAGGCAAGTAGTCTCAAACCCGTACTGCGAAGGAGGGAAAGAAAATGAGAAAAAAGGTGATATGTTAGCTGTTGCGCCCATCACCAAACCAGAAGTGGTGTAGGTTTAAATTAAGGCTAGTCAATCGAAAAGAGATGACTTTAAAAAATATCGGCGAAAAAAGCGACCCCTCCCTATAGAAAAGCGCCCAGTTGAGGGTGAAGGAATTAATATTTTCGGCCAATTTTTCAATATTTGTCATCCGAAGGGTCGAGCTTCATGAGGATACCGATCTTGTGAAAATCAGTCGCCTCTGTCGAAAGTTTTTGTGAGACATACATAAATACAAGCACAGGTAAGATTTATATTATACTAGCGGGGGTACCTGGCATTGCCCGGGTGTTTGGAGGTGTGTGTGGTGTTAAATAAAAAATACCCTGTATGTGTGTGGTGTTAAATAAAAAATACCCTATATATTAAGTTCCAAGTAGGCAAAATTTTGAATACCCTATATATTAAGTTTCATATATATATATATATATATATATATATATATATATATATATATATGTGCATCCATATATCATCGGTCTGCAATCAATGTGTGAGGAAGTATTGGCTGCCATAATGGGTTATGTCCATACTCAGTCGGCTCCAAGTCGTGTCTACTCCCAACCAACCCTTCTGCCATCTAGCTGGGGCATGGTCGATTGGCTAGTATGTTTGACATTCCTTGACCACTGCTCTCACTGCACTTTTGGACTTTGACAGATTGGTCAACTGCACAAAATAGCATATTCGTCTCACTCCAGGGTTCTCACTGTTGTGGTGTATCTCCCTGATTTTGTCAACTGCCTCAACAAAGCTCGTAGTAATGGTACTGGCCCAACTTCCTCTTTCATGGTGCCATACCATCTCTGTGCCACTCAAGTGAGCCTACTATCAAAGTTGCAGTCTGAAGTACTGCATCCACAAACAGGTTGTACTCTGTTACCAGCTTTCTTACGGTTTCCAACCTACATCTGATCAGCATCTTGGTGACTACCTTAGTGTGCACCCTGGTCTTATCTGTCAGTGTGTCCGTTATCCAATGGTACATGCATAGCAAATCAGTGTGTATGCGTAATTTCCTGACTTTCCACTGGAGTGCCAGGTTGATGGCTTTTATCACCATATCGAGCTCTGCCAGGTTACTATGAGCAGCGTTATTTGCTGGTCACAACAAGAAGGCATACTCAATCACAGCTCCATTCTTCTCCAACAGCACACTAATTGCCAAAGAGATCGCATCCACCCACACAGTCAGTTCGTCTCCCTGCACGTACCAGTCTCCTTTCGTGGGGTCATCCTGCTTTACCCTTGTGATGATCTTCATCATGCAAACCAACAGATCGTCTGTGGTTTCACCGTCCCTGCTTTTGGTGGCTGCGCTTGTCCTTCTTTTTATAGTGCCTGTTGCCGCATGAATCCATCCACATACTGGTAGGTGCCCCACAAGTTTTTCAGACAGGAAGAATACTGCTCCCCTTGTGAAGACATCAGGTACTTCAGGAAATGCAGTTCTGCACCCCCAATTCAAACCCAAGACATGGGTGCCATCCTCCAAACATTCTGGGTCCTTGCAAACCAGACCATACTCGGCCAGTTTGGACTTTACGCATGATGATGACACAACATCTTCATTCACACATATATCATCAAGGTATGCTGATGCCCCCTCTTTTATTGTTTTTTCCTGTGACAACACAGCGTTGATGATGGTCTTTGTTATTTGGGGTGCAACGTTCAGCCCGAAGCCTATTAAGGTAAGGCAGTACTTCCTACCGGCAAACACCACCGTCTAAAACGGCCGTATCGTCTCACTAACCCTAGCCTGCACATACACTTTTCTTAGATCCAGCGGGGACACATTGGAACCCTACTGGCGCCACTCTTGTAGCAAACATCAACATCTGCTGTGAACACATCAACATGTGTGTTTAGTTTGCGGTGGAAGTAATGATAAAACAAAGACAGGTTTGCAACGTCTCTCCTGTGGGAGAGAGGTTGCAGGGAAGAGAAAAGGGCATCCACCACTAAGCCTCGAAGCCTATTTTGTACTTTGTCAAGGCAGGATAGGCTGTTTTTAGCAGCTCCTGCCCAGATGTGGCAGCAGTACTCCATCCTTGGACTTATATAGATAGAGAATTGCATCAGCAGTGAGATATCTTCTGGAGCGGTAGAAGGATACTACCATTTTTCCAGCGACTTCCCCTAGATGAAAGCCATCCATTTCAATTGATGCCAGATGGGGATCAGAGCATTGATGATGTAAAGATAGGAGTTTGGTTTTATTGTACCGAAAATATAGTACTGATTTCAGAAGATTTAAAGAACAAAAAATGGCGTAAATGCCATCAGCTAGAGTGGAAACCAGTACATTTAGCACTCCAGCTGCATTCTGTACTGTTTAAGCTATCGCCAGAAAGATTAAGAAACATTTAAAATAAAACCACTTCAAGCTATGAATGAATTTGCACATGCACAAAAGTAATAGAAATGTGTTGGCAAGTTGACATGAACATTAATTTAAGAAAAATCATTCCCGTTCCTGGCCAGCGTTTGAAACAGATGCAAAAATGGGTTTATCTTGCTGATCAAACTAGTGTATTCAATATAAATGTTGTGCACCCAAGTCAATGCAAAAAGGGCGAAACTGCCTACAAATTTTCCTGTGTAGCAAATAAAAGCAGACTTCTGGAAGCTTGGTTTAGAATGGAGATACCTATTGTATATGGCAAAGGAGTACGAAGTCGTCAGGACAGAACGGGATGTATTTGCCGGCATTATAAAGACTAATTAACAATCAACTTGAAGCTTGTAACCAGCAACCAATGGAATCGCAGAAACCAAAACTATAACGAAGTGGAGATTCGCTTCCTGACCATGAGAGATTAATTGCTGAGTGAAAAGCCAATAGAATACTTATAAGAGAAGAACTCTACCAATCTGACCAAAGGGGAATCAAGAGAAAAGACTGTGCTAAGATTGGATTATACCACTACTTTCTTGATTTAATTGGAAACTTCAAGATCGGAGATATTATTTCCTCCTGTTAATTTGATTTGGGGTTTTGGTTTATGCCAACCAGCTAAGTACTTTATATTTTTGCCTCCCACCCCTCCAGTCCTACCCATTCCCGTTGGACAATTGTTGCAATGGCATTCATGTTTAAATATTCTTTTTATTTTTTGGACTTAACCAATGACTTCTTATAATATCATAATTATATTCCTTTTTCTTTTCTTTTTTGGTTCTTTTGTGTTCGCCCCTCCCCTCGGCCCGTTGAGCATTGCATATAAAATGTGGGAAATTGAATCCTGTTCTGTAATGATATATAAACATTTAGTTATTAATGTGTTATGCCATTTTTGCCATCCACATGCTGCACTTATTTTATAATGACCACTGATCTGAACCAGAAAATGTGCCATCATAAGGGGGTGTAACTCATTATATACAGTTTTTTTTTTTTATTAATATGTTGCAAGGATGTAGGAAAATAAAGCCGTTTCATAGAGTCATAAATTCTGTACAGGGGATTTCGCCAGACATGTTTCTCCCGGCTCAGATCATAATAACAAGAAACAACTGGAAGAAGTTGGGCGTTTTTTGTTGTTTTTTGGGAACCGTAGTCAAGAGGAGCTGAGAAAAGATAAATAGGTGTTTGCACAAGCCATGCACATGATAGAGAAGTAGTAGATCAAGTATGCAAAAGGAGCAAGAGGGATGTGAGAAAATGCATGTGGGCAAAACAAAAACATGTGGGGGGGGGCAAAACGTTGTCAGGACAAAAACATGTAGGGGGGATAAAAACATGTGAGGGGCACAAAAACATGTGGGGGGGGGGCAAAAACGTGGTGAGGACAAAAACGTGTAGGGGGGGGAGACAAAAACATGTGAGGGGCACAAAACATGTGGGGGGGACCATGTGGAAAAAATTCATCCATTATTGAATTTAGTCAATTTTTGTTACACAAGACCCCCATTCAGACATGATATCAGAAACCCAAATCTTTGAGAAATTTTGTAAATCAGGCAGGATTTACTCAAGCATCTCAATTTAATGTTACGCGCGAGTTGGTTGCAGTGATTGATCTTTTATTG
>NC_136524.1:52134802-52137302 GCF_053919585.1 Euprymna scolopes
ATACTTATACATATATATACATACTTATACATATATATATATACATATATATACATACTTATACATATATATATATATACATATATATACATACTTATACATATATATATATACATATATATACATACTTATACATATATATATATACATACTTATACATATATATATACATATATATACATACTTATACATATATATATATACATATATACATACTTATACATATATATATACATATATATACATACTTATACATATATATATACATATATATACATACTTATACATATATATATATACATATATATACATACTTATACATATATATATACATATATATACATACTTATACATACATATATATATATACATATATATACATACTTATACATATATATATACATATATATACATACTTATACATATATATATACATATATATACATACTTATACATATATATATACATATATATACATACTTATACATATATATATACATACTTATACATATATATATACATATATATATACATACTTATCTATATTTTTATAAAGTAATAGGGTTCGTGTGTTCTGTCTGTGTGTACAGCTCTCCATCATCAACGAAATATAAAGGAGGTAAGAGGGTAGATCTCTCCTGGTAGAGAAACATTAGAACCCATTTTAGGATGTTTCTGTTATAGGAGACATAAGAATCTTTGCCTAATTTCTTTATATACTATTCTACAAACCACCCCCATATCGAATGACTTATGCTCATTTGCATATCACATTATATTAAATCTCTTTAACTAATTACCTCGATCTTATTACATATTGGAAATATTCTAATCATTTCAACTGTACTATTTACAAAATCTATTTAACATTTAATCTATCTATCTATATATCACATTATATTAAATCTCTTTAACTAATTACCTCGACCTATATATATATCTATAAAAACAGAGATGTGTGTGCCACAGACGATTTCTGATTGGTTAATCCAATAATCACATCTCCTAAAAAACAATCGTTTCTACGCTCTTATTTATTGTCCATCTTGGAAGAGTTTAATTTTTTAATAACTTGTTATTTACAAATTAAAAAAATACGAAACTATTATACGAAACTAAACTACACGAAACGCGCACACACGCACACACACACGTTCACTACCGTCACGTTGTTATGGCAACCAAACCCGCTGACTTACAACACACACAGTAAATGTGATTTTCTTCATTTTCTCATTTCACTCGTGGTCTTAAATTCATCTCGGGTTTGTATTACTGTACACATAGATTCGAATAAGTTGCAAAAAAACAAATATATAACAAATAAATGTTATCAAAGGCAAGATAAATTACTTTTCTACCAAACTGGATATATTTTTCGTGTTTTTATTCAATTTAACATGTTTATTCAGCTCGAAAAGCATACAGTGTTTACCGATGTATTGGAAAATTCAAGATGGCGGCCGATTCTCTCTTTAACACGGTAAGTTTGGAAAAAGGTTTAATAAATAAAAAAAAACCGGTTAAAATACTGTTAAAAACTCGCTCAATATATGTTACCGTGACATAGGTTGACATATATTCGGCGGGTTTTTAATAGTATTTTGTATAGTTTTTTATTTATAATACCTTTTCCCAAACTTACGGTGTTAAAGAGGGTGTGAGACGCCATATTGAATTTTCCAACACATCGGTAAACACTGTATGTTTTTCGAGCTGAATAAATATATTACATTGAATAAAAACACAAAAAATATATCCAGTTAGGTAGAAAAGTAACTTATCTTGCCTTTGATAACATTTATTTATATATTTGTTTTTGACTATTTTTTCGAATCTATGTGTACAGTAATACAAACCCACGATATGAATACTCACGTTGTTATATATATATATATATATATATATATATATATATATATATATATATATATATATATATATATATATATATATATATATAAATAAATGAGATTATAGCAGTTAAAAAACATTTTTAAAACACACACACACCTTTTTCAAAGTGATCAGAAATCGTATAAAAGTAAAAAGGGTAAATTTTTACTTACTTTCCAACTTAATCACCTTTAACGTGACTTTTACAGTTTTTTTTTAAATGGAATTCATTTACCGATACAAATTGGAAACAGAGTAAGTTTGAAAGAATTGCTTTGCACAGAAAGAAATTAATGAAAAAATAAAATTAAATTTCTTTTCTTTCTTGATTTTTTTTTTAGCTTTTTATGAAAAAGGAAGTCAAAATTAAGACTATAAAAAACAATTTTTATTAAGAGCGAACCTCAGTCGTCAGGTCTGTAAAAAAAAACGTGGAATAATAAATGTTTTCTAATACAAATTGTTTTTACTTATGTGTTCATTTGTCTCTTTGAAGTTCGTTTGTTTAATATATCGGTTTGCAATATAATTTTGTCATTCTGTCAGACTCAAATTTTAAATCTATATATCTATAAAAGTGAAAGTTTGTGTGTGTGTGTGTGTC
>NC_136524.1:52142302-52157302 GCF_053919585.1 Euprymna scolopes
ATATACATACATATATATACATACATATATATATACATACACATATATACATACATATATTTATACATACATATATATATACATATATATACACATATATATACATATATATACACATATATATATACGTATACATATATATACACATATATATATACGATACAGTTTACAATGGAGAAAGAAAAAGATAACCAACTGGCCTTCCTTGATATACTCATATCACGCACAGAGCATGGATTTAAGACATCCGTATATTGCAAGCCTACCTTCACCGGACAATACCTTAACTTCAACTCCCATCACGCATACAGTATCAAACATGGAATCGCATGCTGCTTACAACATCGAGCAGAGACAATAAGTAGCGACACCATTACATACCACCAAGAAATGGTCAGGTTGAAGAATATCCTCTGTCGTAACAACTACCCCGATAGCATACTATCCACCAGACGTGTTAATAGTATAAGAGAGGAGAATGAAACCCAAAAACCTCCAACAGTCTGCCTACCATACATACGAGGCATCTCCGAAAAGATTCAGAGAATATGTGCTGCCTACAACATCAGGACGGTATTCAAGAGTGAGTCAACACTCAGATGACACCTGGTACGAGTGAAGCCACGCATGGAGGAGAACATGACCAAAAACTGCATATACTCCATCCCATGCAGTTGCAGAAAGGTTTACAAGGGTGAAACCTGCCACCCCCTTAAAGTAAGGGTGGAAGAACACCGAAAAGCAGTAACTAAAGGGGAGAAGGAAAAATCGGGTATAGCCAACCATGTCTGGATGGAGAGGGGGAACCATTGCCCCCTATGGGATGAAGTAAAAATAATAAACAAAGAGACCCACTGGAAAGTGAGTAAACTTAAAGAAACAGCTCACATGTTCGGATATAACAACCTACTGAGCAAACCAAGCATAGAGCTGAATGCAATTTGGACACCTATGATAGAGAGAAAAAACCTTGAATAACAACATAGGTTCAACATTAACAAAAACCAACTAAGAATTGTCCTAGTGACATATGGCCAAGTGGTCCTAGACGTTGTATCAAAGTTTACAGTTAAGGTGCTGAGTTCAATCCTGAACGAAGGCAGTGAAAAAGTAACATTCAAAACAGAGAATCAGCAACTATAGCCCAGAGCCTAGCTGGAGTCCGAACACGGTACCCCCGTAATAATAATAAAGGGTTGGGTTCGAGACTCCTAACAAACTGTTCACCAGTTCGATAAAAAACACCCGATGAAGGCTGGAGGGCAAAACGGCCGAAACGTTGTGACGATAACAACCAAGATGAGGAAGTCAGTCCGACAATCTCAATGAATATATATATACATATATATATATATACAAATATATATACATATATATATACAGATAAATATATATATAGATACATATATATATATATATATGTATATATAACAATTCTAATTCTAAAATCCAGATGAAATTAGTCCCTTTTCTTTGATCATCTTCTAATTTTCATATTATATCTCAATTACCATGTCTAACCATTTGTTAAGTATAATAATCCCAATATCTAATAAAGTAGTTGATACCTAGTTCTTTCTCCCACTGCAAGAACTTAGACACCATCGTTGGAGAGTGGGATTGAGAAGTCATCGCCACAGAGGAGGGGCACTTTTAACCCCTCCACAATTCCTGGGCAGCCTCGTCGGCATTCCCCAGTGAGTGCACCCCGGGCGATTAGCAATACACTAAACCCCCTTCTCAAAGATAGAAGGCAAAGAAGGGTGGACCTCCTAGAACTTCACAGAAATTTACTCCCACTGCAAAATCAACGGATCATTACAGGGATAGTCTAATCTAATTGATTTTGGGGGACCAGGATAAAAATCCTTAGCCGAAAAGTAGTCAAACATACGGATTCCAAATTCTTATTAGAGTCTTAAGTATTCTAACAATGACATCTGTTTTCTTTGAAACAAATTGTCTATCCATCCAACCAATCATTTGGTTTGCTTTTCATATAATAGATCAAATATGATATATGCCACAGAGATATTCAGATTTGACTGAAGGATTCATAATACTTGAACACTGTCGATTGTAAAAATTCTTTAAATACTAAATATGTTTTCATCCATAAAATATAGACAATCTAATTTGTTAGTTACTTGTTCAACTCTATTTCTCACGCCAATTTTTTTTTCTTTTTCTTTTTTTTTTTCAGGATTCAAATTTCTAACACAGTCTTGCGCATGACCCCACAACGAAAGGTAAGAGTAAAGGCCCCTGTTTTGGCAGCTCAAGTTTAGCAAATAATACCCACAGTTGAAGATCATGTTTCCCCTCTCAACAATAATGTTGAATATAGTCTCCTCCTCCTCCTCACGTAGGTTCAAAGTACCAGCACTCAGTATCTCTCTCTCTCTCTCTTTCTCACACACACTCAAATAAACTGAGTCTGTGTTGCATTGAACGTATTGAACTAAACAGAACACCAAATATCATAAATTGTCCACATAGACGTTCAAATATTGTCCATTCCCTTCGTTGTTTCTCAATCCTCTTATGATATTCTTCATTATTCAACTAACATAGATCTCATTTACCCTTATCCTTAAGTGATTTGATTGTTTTGTTTTACAGCATAACAACCTTTTTCGGGTTATTTAATGCGGAATCAAGCCATTTTGATAAAAGTTTTTCTCTTTCAACATGCTTATATCTTCAAATATTTATTCATGAGCTTTGGTTTTGGTTGTTTTGTTTTACGGCATATCAACCTTTTTTTTTAATGCCAAATCCAGTAATTTTGGAAAAAATTTTATGCTTCAAGTTGCTAATATCTTCAAATATTTATTCATTGTGTTTGGTTTGGTTGTTTTGTAAAGAGAAACGGGAAAACGTGGGAAAGGTGGGCTGTTGATTTTGTTTTTGCAGAAAATAATTAAGTTTTGCAAAATGGAATAAGAAAACAAAAACATTGATGTAAGGTGCATTTTATCTCAGGAAGTCAATATTTTCAGACGGCCTGATCTGGTAGCACCAAGTGGATTTTGATAAGTGATAAGCGATAAATCACCAATAGTAAATATATATATATATATATATATATATATATATATATATATATATATATATATATATAATAATGAATTAAACTTTAGATTTTCTTATGGATTGGTTATGACTTTTATGTTGCCAGGCATGAACAAAATATTTTTCCAGGTTTAAATGAGTATAAAAGGGGGGAAAAAAAAAAAAGAAAGAAAAAAAGAAAGAAAGAAAGAAAGCTATCCGTTCCTCAACTCCCACGTTGTGTCTAAGAAAAAAATGGCAATAAATGCAACATGCAGAAAGAACAACAATAACACATGATACAGCATAAATATAAGTGGTTTATACGAAGATAATAAAAACGATGAAAAACAATTAAGGACCAAAGAAGATAATGTCGGGGGTGGGGTGGGTGGGATGGAGGTAAAATTAGTTTGGGATAAATATAGTTTCTTGGGGATGACAAAGATGCAGAAATATCAAAACACCTTTTATTTAATTATAGAAAAAATATTTATCCAAGGTTTTACCTTATCTTTGGCTTATCAGTGCAACTGACTATACTGTGGTTCGATTCTGCAACCACAGAGTCCTTGGTCAGGTGCATTTTGAAACTGAGCCTCAGTATAGTCAGCCACATTGATGAGCCATAACTATGATGAAACAGGTGTCCGTGGACTATGTATAATAATTAAATAAAATACATAAACAACGAATATGTGCATGTGTGTGTGTGTGTTTATGTTTATATGTAGATATCTGGATGCATGCATTCATCCATGTTCTTAGAATGGAGGAACGGGCGACTAGAATGTAAGGGAGACAACCTTTCACTGTTGCTGCTATTATGTCATCGTCGACTTCCAAACTAACCTATCTCTAGCCAAGTTTTTATTTATTCCTCTCCAGATATTACACCCACTTTTTTTTCGAAAAGCGGGATGCATTAGCTGTTCTATTGTCATGCAAATGTCTTTCCAAGAACTTCTTTGGAGGGAGAGATAGTATTGTATCTGTTCCTTGGCTATGATACATACAAGCATTACCTTCGCCTTTTATAGGGTGATCCTTCCACTTATAACCTCAACATTTTGGGGGATGGGTGGGTGGAAGACAGTAGTGGAGTATATATTTATTTCTCATGATATAATCATTTCATTTTCTACTGAGAAAGGCGGCAAGTAGCGTACTGTTAGTTCTGTTTATATTGTTCTCCAAAGTATTAACTCCTTTAACAGTGGAGGGGAACATTAGTCATTATACCATCTTCTTAGTTATTATCTCAGGAGTCACTCTAGTTGATGCTACCTTTTTAGGATAGCACAAGCATGCAAACAGAGGAAGCAACACTTCAACACATCCACTTGCCTTATCCGTTATTTTTTTTTAATTACTTTCCATGATCTGATGTTTTTTTCTGGAAGCATTGATTTCTATAATAGTGTTTTCCTGTACCTTATTGATTACCAATGGATTATCAATGGACTATCAATGGACTTATTTTGGATTTATCCTGTTCTGGATTTTATCTTCTTATTCAATGAACTTTTACCATATCCTTCTTCCTGTTTCCTGCTTTCATAATCATTTTCAATCCCTATAAACTTTCATTCCCTATTTAATAACTTTTTTATGCAAATATGATTAATTTCATATTTGTAGTTTCTTTCAATGCATTAACCTGCAAAATTTATTGTATATTTTACAAACCTCTTTCCTCTGGTGTGAATAATTGTATTTTTCAAAACTTTGCAGAATAAGGTCTTTGAAGTTTATTTGTACTCCTTGTCGGATAATTAAAACTTTGTATACCTTCTTTATAGGTTTATAATGTTAGGAGCCTTGACTGTGGTACAGACAGTCGGGTTTGAATCCTGGCTTGAGGTAGTTGCCTGTCTAGCCGCACTGATGAGCTGTGAAACAGCGAAACAGTACTGTATGTAGATGACTATATATATATATATATATATATGTATGAATAAAAAATCAATACGAAAAATATATGAATGTTTATATCTTTGGATTCAGCATTAAATAACCGGAAAAGTGTTGATATGCCGTAAACCAAAAAAAACAACCACCAACAATTTTTCTTAATTGCCACAATTAATTAAGCTCAATAAGAAATGTGAAAATAAATACATCTGTAACTTTGGAATGTTTACTATATATATATATATATATATATATATATATATATATTATATATATTAGAGTAAAATACATTTGCAAGTAATTTATTTTTGATTCTATTTAATGGTCTCCCGTGTCTACATTTTTTTTTTATCAAACAGAGTTCAGCTTGGGTTAAAGAAAACTGTCCAACTGTTTGAAATAAATAACTATCACACATGCAGTAAACATGATTTAATGTGATTAGATCTTTACAGAGAAACCAACAGGGAGTTTCTTTGTGCAATCCATCTGCTCTATAATTTGTTTTACATATATATATATATATATATATATATATATATATATATCTCTGAATTATACATATATATTTCATATATACATATACTCATTGTATATATATATATATATATATATATATATATATACGTTATATATATGCTTATTATACGTTATACGTACATATATATATATGCATTAATCATATATTTTATATATACATATACATACATACATACACATCAGGTATATACACATTGTGTGTGTGTATATATATATATATATATATATATATATATATATACACACACACACATATACGGTATATACACAATGTGTGTATACATATGTGGCAGGCAGCCACATGGTATATAAAGCTGTCTTGCTGCCCACTCTTCTCTATGGATCGGAGACCTGGACCACATACAGGAGGCACGTAAAAACCCTGGAGACGTACCACCAAAGATGCCTCCGAAAAATCCTCAGAATTAGTTGGAAGGACCGATGCACCAACACCAGCGTCCTGAGTGAGGCTGACATTCCCACTATCACCGCTACTGTTGCTCAACGCCAGCTCAGATGGACTGGTCATGTTGTCCGAATGCTGGATCTCCGCCTCCCAAAACAGATTTTCTACTCTCAGCTTGTTGAGGGAAAGCGTGCCCAGGGTGGCCAAAAGATGATATATAAGGACAACATCAAAGCAAATCTAAAGCGGTTTCACATGGACCTTGAGACATGGGAGGACGTGGTTGGGAGCAGGTTGGCATGGAGGAGCGCTGTCCACGAAGGTACTGCGCTTTATAGTAGTGACCTAAATCAAGCTGCTGAGGATAAACGCAAGCACAGGAAGGACAGATTATCAACCAGACACACCCAACCCCACCCCACCACCACTACCTTTATCTGCCCAAATTGCACAAGACAAATTGGGTCTAGGATTGGGCTCTATGCTCACCTGAGGACCCACAGAAGCCACAACGGAGGACAGTCTTACTCGGACACAAGTGACCGCCGATGATGATGATGATATATATGTATAAGGTATATACACATTTTGTGTGTGTGTGTGTGTGTATATATATATAAGGTATATACACATTGTGTGTGTGTATATATATATATATATATATATATAAGGTATATACACATTGTGTGTGTGTATATATATATATATATATATATATAAGGTATATACACATTGTGTATATATATATATATATATATATATATAAGGTATATACACATTGTGTGTGTATATATATATATATAAGGTATATACACATTGTGTGTGCATATATATATATATATATATATATATATATATATATATATAAGGTATATACACATTGTGTGTATAGATATATATATATAAGGTATATACACATTGTGTGTATATATATATATAAGGTATATACACATTGTGTGTCTGTGTATATATATATATATATATATATACATACGTACACATCGGGTATATACACATTGTGTGTATATAAATGTGTGTATGTGTGTGTGCAAGAGTATAAGAAGGCTATAGCAATTTATGGAACCGAGTGTTAAAATAATGTGATGTATGGACAAACGAAAGAGGGTCTTGTAAAGCTTGTTTTTATATATCTTCATATATCTATTTATTTTCCAGATCAATCGTAGATACAAAGCAGTAAAATAGACTTATTGTTTAAGATAACCGGGGTGGTACAAGTTTTTGATATTTCGAGAATTAATCTGTTTTTCAGAAAGAAATGTTTAAAAAAAAAATAAAGATGAAATGGAAAATATAAAACTGGTTATATTAAAGAGTTTTTACTTTAATAGCAATCTTGATGTTGTCAGACTAATATCTTGACCATTAAGCTATTTATATATGTTAATACTAGGATATGGATATAATAGTAGGACCTGTTAACCGACGTTGCCCGGTGGAAGCATGACAGATCCAGAACAGAATCGTTACTGGTGGCCGTGACTCAAACGAAATAATCTGGCATTCAGTGTCGGGCATTTGTTTTCAGTGGCAGCTAGTGAAAACCATTGTTTGTTATTATCAGCACTGTTAGTTACTGGCGATTAGTGTTGGTTTGAGGTGATAATCTGCATGTACTGAAATACAGAAAATATTTATTAACTATTTAGATTTGCTGAAAACAGAGGTAGATAACTGCCTTCTACCGAAGACAGTTTATTTCAAGTCGCACAGTGCTTTTCTTCTGGATATACTGCAAATAATACTATAACACATCTAAATAATCAAATACTTCACAGAAAATAAAAGTGGAAAGTAAAACAAACATATAACAAATAAGTGTTTCAATAGTCAATATAATGTTCGTTGAAACCTATCTGCATAATATTCGTGCACTTTAACTTCTATCAAACCAATGGGCCAACATGCAAAGTCATTCTTAACATGAGGATGTTGAAAATAAGAAAATGCCTTTCAGAATGAACACCCCTAACCTCCCCCATGTTAAGTACGGCTTTTGAAATAAACACCCTTTGGAGCTGCACATTGACCAGCAACGCTGCGTTTACATGTTGAGAGTGTTCCGTCTGAGCAAAATGAGAATAATTCTGAAATTTTTTTGTTAGAGCTCACCGTAGCAAAATGTTAAGGGTTCTAGTATGTAATTTTTATAATGGTGAGCGATCATCAATACTTCAAAGAGGCTGTATATGTTTTTTAGCAGAATTGCATCAAGCGTAGAAGTTGATTTAGTTTTATATGTGTGTGCGATTATCAAGTGTTAGAAGAGGTTATGTGTATATTTTTTATATACTTATAGCGTAGTATCTGCTCTGATGCTACACTTCACCTTTTCTGTCCTTGGTCAGTGGAAGAAAAACACTCCATGACTGAGACAATTATTATTTTTGTTCCTATCCAGAATGGACCTTTTTGGGAAGGTGGATTTTTCTCACATCAGAAACCGACCGTGTGTGTAACTCTGCCCTCGTGACGAGGCAAGTAGATACAATAAGATAATGTTAAGGTTGGCAGCAGTTACATTTCTGTTTTTGGAGCGATTAGTATGGTGGTACTTGTTTTTTTTTTTTAAGCATTTTGTAGTGATTTTTTTTTTTTTCATTACAGCATCAGTTATTAATTTTTCAGGTGAAACATTGCAATTGTAGCCAAACAGTATTCCCTCCTCGTGGTTGCTAAATAATCACATGATTATTTCAGTTCGTTTAGGGAATCAGAATGAGAACAGAAAGTTTTAGTCCTACTAAGTTATTAAATGGGTATTTCTGCAGGTTAAAATGCGCGTAACCATATTCGCACTGAAATCCATACTACACATTAAGCTAATATCCAGGATAAATTTTTGAATTTTCTGAAAAGGTGATCTTTTCATAGTCTGTATGCTAGAAAAACCCACGAATTATGGCAAAAAGAATGTATCCAACGTACACAATTATCAAATTGAAGCTCTGGGAAATTCCCATAGTATATACTACATAGACATATTCTAAATTTGTTATGATAATGACGCTGGTTTGTTTTACTACATTTGTTATGATAATGATGTTAAATTATGTTACTACATTTGTTATGATAATGACATTCAATTGTTTTACTACATTTGTTATGATAATGACGTTAAATTGTTTTGCTACATTTGTTATGATAATGACGTTAGATTGTTTTGCTACATTTGTTATGATAATGACGTTAGATTGTTTTGCTACATTTGTTATGATAATGACGTTAGATTGTTTTACTACATTTGTTATGATAATAACGTTAAATTGTTTTACTACATTTATTATGATAATGACGTTAGATTGTTTTACTACATTTGTTATGATAATGACGTTAGTTTGTTTTACAACATTTGTTATGATAATGACGTTAGATTGTTTTACTACATCTGTTATGATAATGACGTTATATTTTTTGCTACATTTGTTATGATAATGACGTGAGATTGTTTTACTACATTTGTTATGATAATGACGTTAGATTGTTTTACTACATTTGTTATGATAATGACGTTAGATTGTTTTACTACATTTGTTATGATAATGACGTTAGATTGTTTTATTACATTTGTTATGATAATGACGTTAGATTGTTTTGCTACATTTGTTATGATAATGACGTTAGATTGTTTTACTATATTTGTTATGATAATGACGTTAGATTGTTTTACTACATTTGTTATGATAATGACGTTAGATTGTTTTACTACATTTGTTATGATAATGACGTTAGATTGTTTTACTACATTTGTTATGATAATGACATTAGTTTGTTCTACTACATTTGTTATGATAATGACGTTAGATCGTTTTACTACACTTGTTATGATAATGACGTTAGATCGTTTTACTACATTTGTTATGATAATGACGTTAGATTTTTTTGCTACATTTATGATAATGACGTTAGATTGTTTTGCTACATTTGTTATGATAATGGCGTTAGATTGTGTTACTACATTTGTTATGATAATGACGTTAGATTGTGTTACTACATTTGTTATGATAATGACGTTAGTTTGTTTTACAACATTTGTTATGATAATGACGTTAGTTTGTTTTACTACATTTGTTATGATAATGACGTTAGTTTGTTTTACTATATTTGTTATGATAATGACGTTAGATTGTTTTACTACATTTGTTATGATAATGACGTAAGATTTTTTTGCTACATTTGTGATGATAATAATATTACATTGTTTTACTACATTTGTTATGATAATGACGTTAGATTGTTTTACTACATCTGTTATGATAATGACGTTAAATTGTTTTGCTACATTTGTTATGATAATGACGTTATATTTTTTACTGCATTTCTTTTGATAATGACGTTAGTTTGTTTTACTACATTTGTTATGATAATGACGTTAGTTTGTTTTACTACATTTGCTATGATAATGACGTTAGTTTTTTTACTACATTTGTTATGATAATGACGTTAGATTGTTTTACTACATTTGTTATGATAATGACGTTAAATTGTTTTGCTACATTTGTTATGATAATGACGTTAGATTTTTTTGCTACATTTGTGATGATAATGACGTTAGATTGTTTTACTACATCAGTTATGATAATGACGTGTGATTGTGTTACTACATTTGTTGCATTAGTTTGTTTTACTATATTTGTTATGATAATGACGTTAGTTTGTTTTTGTCAATTGTTCCCGACGGTATTCCAATGATACTGTTAAAAAAATTACAACCAGAACTTGCTCCCATACTTACAAAACTGTTTATGTGTTGCCTTAAGGAGAAGTGTTTCCCAACATCCTGGAAAACCTCATCAGTTTGCCCTGTATTTTAGAATTCAGGTGATAAGTCATCCCCCTCTACGTACAGACCAATAAGTCTCCTGTGTGTCATGAGTAAGTTGCTGGAATCCACAATAAATAGAGAAGTAGTCAATCACCTCAGCAGAAATAACCTTCTTAGTGACACGCAATATGGTTTCCGTTCTACTAGATCTACAGCAGATGTGCTAACGGTTATATCTCATAGGATTAGCGAATCTCTCGACAAAGGCTTCATTTCTAGGGCAATTGCTCTTGACATATCAAGGGCCTTTGATAAGGTTTGGCATAAAGGCCTACTACACAAGATTTCCAGCTACGGTATAACTGGAAATGTTTTCTCGATCATTAAGTCATTTCTCTCAGATAGGCTCATAAGAGTAGTGGTTGATGGGCAGAAATCAGAGGCCCACAGTATCATACTGGGCCCAACTCTCTTCCTGATCTACATCAATGATCTCCCAAAAACCATACTAAAGTATTTTGTTGACATCTATGCTGATGACACGACCATCTATGGCAACACATCAAAGGCCGTAAATGAAGATGTTCTCTCTGATTCTCTCTCCTCTGATCTTGAGCGTGTGGTACAGTGGGGAAAGAGGTGGCTGGTTACCTTTAATGCACCTTAGACCAAGCTCCTATATCTACATTAGAAATGCTCTGATCCCCATCTGGCAAGAATTGAAATGGATGCCTCTCATCTAGGGGAGGCCCCAGGTTTTGATAAGCTCCTGGGTTTGACCTTTACTCCTGATCTTAAATGGAACACATACATCAAGTCTGTGGCCAAGGTCGCTGGGAAAATGGTGAGATCCTTCTACCGCTCTAGAAGATATCTCACTAATGATGCAATTCTCTATCTATATAAGAGCCAAAACGTCCAAAGATGGAGTACTGCTGCTACATCTGGGCGGGAGCTTCTAAAAACAGTCTATCCTGCCTTGACAGAGTACAAAATAGACTTCGTGGCTTGGTGGGGGATGCCCATTTCTCTACCCTGCAATCTCTTTCCCACAGCAGAGACGTAGCGAGCCTGTCCTTGTTCTATCGTTATTTCCATGGCAAGTGCTCGTCTGAGCTCCATTCTCTGGTCCCCCCTCGCCAATCTTTTTCAAAAAACACCCGACTAGCTGAAACCACCGTCAATAATTTTCCCCACTCCCTATCTGTGCCTAAATCAAAACGTAGATTCCAAGAACAAAGCTTCTTTCTTAGAACTGCGCGGCTGTGGAACTCTGTTCCGCTTGCCTGTTTCCCTCTCGACTTCAACCTGGATGTCTTCAAGTCCAACACAAACAAATTCCTGATGAACCGTCCCCCCCCCCAAAGTAATGACACCTCATCAATTCTCCAATACTATTGCTACACTATCCCTTTGATTATTGTACACACAATAACCCTTATCTCCGAGTGGCCATTGGGCTTTGATAAGTGGTGAACTCCATGTAAAAAATAATACTTCCGTGTAGGAACATGTGGGTCAATGCCTGCTTTGCACCATTCAGTTGTCTTATTAGCACACTGTTCAGCAGGAAGAGAGAAGATATCGGTCCATGGGGCATCTCGGATGTGTTCTCTAATGGCTTCCAGTCAGCCCTGTTGTAGTAGCTTGTTGTTTTGAGCAATGATTCCTCACCTTGAGGTTGGGATTTAAATGTGATGTCAACTTATACCACTAGGATGTCTGCGATTCCAAGTGGACTGTGGGCACTAGTCACACAGTGCTCGGGTACTGTGGTGAGGAATAGGTCTAGAAGTGAAGCCTGCTGGGGTTTACAATCTGGTAGGTGGGCTTGGAACATTACTGTGTGTGTGATGGAATGGGTAATAGAGAAGCTATAAGTAGAGTGTCCAGCTGCATCTGTGTAACCTGAGAAATCCAGCCAATTTTTATGGTGGACATTAAAGTTACCAAACACATGTTATTTTGGCATTACTATCTAAGGAAAGTGTTGCATCTATACTATCAGAGATATGATCGATTAGGGTACAATCCTGACTTAAGGGAGAATGCAGAGAAAATGTAAGTAACTAACGCAGTGATGAAAGGCTAGTCGAAAGCACATAAAAATCTGGTTATCAGATTTAAGATGCTGCTTTCTTGTTAAAGGGGACGCTCTACAAATATAGACTCCATACACATCTGGGCAGGAGCTGCTAAAAACAGCCTATTCTGCCTTGACAGTGTACATACATATATATATGTATATATGATGATTGCAACGTCTTGTCAGACGAGTGCCACTCCCTCAGACACTGAAAGTTCATGAGCCCGAAAAAGACATATAGTCCTGCCAGCGCATTCACATGCTCAAGCAGACATGACACTAAAGACGGTCATTTTCATACATACATATTTACATGCACGCACACATACATATGTACACATATCAGACACATATATACATGCGTACATACACAATACCCACACATACATATATATACACACACACACACACACACACATGCAAACATAAACAAGACGGTCAGTGGTATACATACATATAAATATATACATGTATGCATACATGTCTATAAGCATACGCTCATATATACCCATATGCATACACAATGCATAACAAACAAACATACATATACATACCCACATGCATACTTACTCATATACATAAATATACATCCACATACACAAATAAATACACACATATACTTACACATACATATACGTACACATATGCACATATATATATACATACACTTACCTACATATACATACACAACCATATATATGCATATTGATTGAGATTATGTGTTAATTATTACAGGGGGTGTTTGAATGGTGTTAGAAAGTTAATAGATTACATAAAAACACTCTTATTTCTGTTACAAACTTATATTTGAATTTCAACAGATATATCTTTTTCCCAATAAGAATATTAACTTGCGTTCATAGTTTTAAAATTACATTAACGACTATATGACGTCACTAAAATTTCTTCTCTTTAACAGCGCCAGCCCTCCCCCTCCTTTTTTGAATTTCCAACGTCTATTTTCTGTTTCTCTGAAATAGAACTGCGTCACACTGTGCGCGTGAAACATTTTCAAATATTTTGTACTGGTATTTTTTGTTTCTTAATCTCATTCATCCAGAGGAAGTCTCGAAATAAAGACGAAACGTTGATGAACACATAATACGGTTTGTTCCTTTTTATTTTCTCTATTTTGTCGGAATACTATTTCCATCATTTTCAATATGCACATATATATACATACATATACATACACATATATATACATACAGATACATATATATACATATACATATAATTTGACTGTGTAGCAACAAACTACTGCTTATGTAAAAACAAACATATATATATATATATATATATAGAGAGAGAGAGAGAGAGAGACACACACACACACACACACACACACACACACACACACACACACACACACACACACAAATATAAAAATATTTTTTTCCCATGTCTAGGAAAGCATCTCTAATCATGCAGCTGCTGATAGAGAAGGTGATAGAACTTTGCACATCCCCGTCGAAAAATAGTTCTCCTATCAAATGCATTTAAATGTACTTATGTGACATTTTCAATTCAGATGAGAAAAATTGGAAAGTCTTATCATGATGCTCCCATCATATAAACTGCTTTTCATGGCAAAAACGATACTTAAACGAGGAATAAATATCATATCAAATGATAATTGACGTGATAAGCAAAATGTGCAAGAAAGAAAGAGCGAGTGCCGAGAGAAAAACTATGATTATCAAGGTCGATGCTGATGTTATTATTTCAAAGGCTGAAGTTTATGTATACATACACACAGGGTGCTCCCAAATAATGTATACCCCCTTTCGAATCGTTATAATTCGTTCAGTTTATTGATTTTGCAAATAATTAAGAATACGCATTTAAACGTACTGACATTAGGTTTTTGCAGTTATTGCAAGGCGGCAGCGACCTCCTCCTACATACAGCATCTGGTGTTCCCCAGATAGTCACCCATCTGGTACTGACCATGCTCAACCTTTGCTTGGGTTTAGTGATCTAACGAGAATTGGTGTATGAACATGATTTTGCTTGGAGTAATTTCACCATGCTCATAAAACGAAACCTGAATGCGTTCTGCTCAATACACTTTTCATATCGTGTGAGAAAAATTATTTATTCCGGTATTTAAGCTTGTTCTGCTTTAATTCACACACACACACACACACACACACACACACACACACACACACAGAAGATGCTCTAAAATAATGCATACCTCCTTCCGAATCA
>NC_136524.1:52164802-52257302 GCF_053919585.1 Euprymna scolopes
TATGCTTATATAACTATGTGTATAGTCATATATATATACATACACTTATAAGTAACTGTATGTATAGTCATACATATAACCTCAAAGTTTGAAAAGGTGTGGAACCTTATAAACTTTGCACTTTAATTTTTCTTGCCTGATGATATCTAATATGATCGAAACGGTCTGCACATCGTAGCAAGATAGGACTGTATTTACATAAAAATTCTTAAAAAATATATAATTTGTTCTCTTATGATTGAGCACTATCAACGACCCTTGTTGAAATTCAATTATTTTCAATTTTTGGATAACTTCCTACCAGAAATATATATATATATATATATATATATATATATATATATATATAGTAATTTATTAAATATATACGGCGATTAAGCTACACTGAATATTCCGCATTTCATCCACTCTCATAAGCATGAAGAATCCTAGAGTGGATGAAATGCGGAATATTCAGTGTAACTTAATCGCCATATATATTTTATAACTTACTAACCAGCTCTCCCTACATATTGAGCACTTTTGAAGTAAATACTTAAAGTTTACGCATAAATTTATACTTTCGTATATTAATTTTATGTGAGTAAATTAAGTAGTTTATATATATATATATATATATATATATATATATATATATATATATACATACATACATACATACATACGCTTATATATGACTATACATGCTGTTATATATAAGCGTATGTAGATATAGTCATTTATAAGCATATATGACTATTTAAATATCCTTTTAGATGTACAAAATTTAATAATAGCTATGTACAGATCGAATTTATCATGATGAATTAAAAAAAAAAAAAAATGAAAAAGCTAACTGTCCGTTTTCTAACCTCACTCAACAGAGCTAAAATTGAGGTTAATATGATTAGGAAAAAATATATGAGATATAAATATGGCGAGGGACAAGTAGGGAAAAAAACAGGGAAAGAATCAGATAAAAACTACATTAAGTCCTAAAAAATTTTCTCTTTGTTTGCAAAGAGAAGGTCTCAAAGACTTCATATAGATAGTTTCTAAAATTTTCAAATGAAAAGGAGAGTGTGAGCTGCTCAAAACGGAAATCAAGTCAACACTGAAGTCCAAGGCACAGACAGGATTATTTATTAAGTGCTCACAGATGGCCGAATGATAGGTATCATGCAAAAATTTGATGGTGCATAATTTGCATATCAAATCTTGGATGGGACATGTTGTTCGATACGGAAATCCAAAGTTTGTGATGTCTGCCCAACGTAGTGCATTTCATAACTATATTTAAATAAATAAACAATAGAATTATTGAGATGAGGGGGGGGAGACATCTTTTTGGATAGAAAACAGCATAGGTCTTATGGAAAAAACATGAAGACTCGATGCAAAATAATACTATTGAACAGTGAAATTTGTTTGGCAAATCGGTCACAAATGTAACCAAGGTGAGTGAAGGTAAACTGGACATCTATCTATTGAAATTTCTGTACTTTTAAAATTGGGAAATTTTTTTTTAGTACATTTTCCGATATCCGAAGGATATCCATTGTTATACAGAGTTTTAGCGATAAAGTTTATCTCATCATCCAGATTGGGCTTTGAACAGATCATTAGGGCTCTATGTGTAAGGGTTTTAATTTTTTTTTAAATCAATTTTCACCCCAAACAAGACACAGTGCCACTTTGAAGTAGAGGGCTACTATCGGGGACATAATTTGCAGGGGCATTATGAAGGGAGATGAGTAGCAAGATGTTTGTTCACATTACACTTGAACTTCTGCATATTAGTACAGTTGGGAAAGCAGAATCCCGGAAGACAGTTCCAAAGACTTGCAGTTCTGGGGAAGAAACTATTAGAGTAAAAGGCTCTCTTACACCTAGGGATCTCTACTGTAAAGGGGTGGGACTTAGTTGCTTGTCGGGTTTGTCGGGGGTAGTCACGTCGAGTATGTGAAGAATTACATTAATTTTAATTTTTCATTTTGTGGGACAAAAAGAGTCCTAGAAAGTTTAAAGGCCTGAAAAAAAACATAGATTTACAATAAATAGAAATGAAAAATCCTAAAGAAGTCTTAGAAACAAGGACATTTAAAAATGGTAGACTAGAATTAACTTTTTTGTCCACTGTAAACTTAAGAGCTGGATGCATATTATTGAGGGCTGCAAAAGAAGTGTCTTTCATTTTGCTGTCAGACAAATAGAAGGTATCGTTAACGTAACGAAAATAAAGGTCAGGTTTTTGAGAACCAGATAGAAAACTCTGTTCATGGAAACCTACAAAAATATTTGCTGAGCCGAAGGGAGAACCAATGGCCACACCATCAAGTTGTTTATAAATGACATCATTGAAATTGAATTCGACCAACATAGTAGCGAATTTTATTAATTCAAGGAAGATGTCTCCAGGAATTGGAGGAATCGCTAGATGACTGTAATATAAAGTCTCAGCAAATATATTAATGGTCTACCATAAAAATTAGCAAGCTTTTGTTCACCACAATTTATTTTTCTGTATAGATATTATATAGATATTTAATGGTCTACCATTAAAATTAACAAGCTTTTGTTCACCACAATTTATTTTTCTGTATAGATATTATATAGATATTTAATGGTCTACCATTAAAATTAACAAGCTTTTGTTCACCAGAATTTATTTTTCTATATAGATATTATATAGATATTTAATGGTCTACCATTAAAATTAACAAGATTTTGTTCACCACAATTTATTTTTCTGTATAGATATCATATAGATATTTAATGGTCTACCATTAAAATTAACAAGCTTTTGTTCACCAGAATTTATTTTTCTATATAGATATTATATAGATATTTAATGGTCTACCATAAAAATTAACAAGCTTTTGTTCACCACAATTTATTTTTCTGTATAGATATTATATAGATATTTAATGGTCTACCATTAAAATTAACAAGCTTTTGTTCACCAGAATTTATTTTTCTACATATATATTATATATATATATTAATTATATAGATATTAATGGTCTACCATTAAAATTAACAAGCTTTTGTGCTCCAGAATTTATTTTTCTATATAGATATTATATAGATATTAATGGTCTACCGTTAAAATCAGTGAGTTTTGTGTTCCATAATTTATTTTTCTATATAGATATTATATAAATATTAATGGTCTACTATTAAAATTAACAAGCTTTTGTGCTCCATAATTTATTTTTCTTTATAGATATTATAGATATTGATGGTCTACTATTAAAATTAGAGTGCTTTTGTTCACCAGAATTTATTTTTCTATATAGATATTATATAGATATTTAATGGTCTACCATTAAAATTAACAAGCTTTTGTTCACCAGAATTTATTTTTCTATATAGATATTATATAGATATTAATAGTCTACTATTAAAATTAACAAGCTTTTGTTCACCAGAATTTATTTTTCTATATAGATATTATATAGATATTTAATGGTCTACCATTAAAATTAACAAGCTTTTGTTCACCAGAATTTATTTTTCTATATAGATATCATATAGATATTTAATGGTCTACCATTAAAATTAACAAGCTTTTGTTCACCAGAATTTATTTTTCTACATATATATTATATATATATATTAATTATATAGATATTAATGGTCTACCATTAAAATTAACAAGCTTTTGTTCACCAGAATTTATTTTTCTATATAGATATTATATAGATATTAATAGTCTACTATTAAAATTAACAAGCTTTTGTTCACCAGAATTTATTTTTCTGCATATATATTATATAGATATTAATGGTCTACCATTTAAATTAACAAGCTTTTGTGCTCCAGAATTTATTTTTCTATATAGATATTATATAGATATTAATGGTCTACTATTAAAATTAGAGAGCTTTTGTTCACCAGAATTTATTTTTCTATATAGATATTATATAGATATTAATTATATAGATATTACTCTTAAGCCAATAAATTCCTGATTATTAGTAAATGTTAATTTGAAAATTTACAACCCAATTCTCTGGGGATAATGGTGGTCGAGTGGGTAACAACACAGTCTAAATACCTGGGTGTGTGAAGTTCGAATCCAGTTTGTTCCACCGAAACATTTTCATCAAAACACATTTGATTGTGCATCTAATCTCCCAGAAAATAGGTAAGTAAATACAACACAATTTTAATATTAGTTCAGTTATGTTTAGTTGTTGAAAAATTCAATAGTGTTTATTTAAAATTATGTACATACTCGGCATTGAATGAAGGTGGCATATTCGAAAGACCATGTAAAAAATCAAAGTCGATTTTTTTTTTAAACTTAGGAAATCAAATTTTATGACTAAGCTAGAGATGGTGATTTGATCGTCCATGATGTATAAATAAGAGGGAGATTTTTTTTTTTTTTTTTTTTTACACGGTGGTCACCACTTATCAAGGCCCGGAAGCCACTCAGGAATAAGGGTTATTGCAAGCACAGTACGTTAGTGTGGAGATTTGATGAAGTGTTTACTTAAGAGGGCGGTTCATTAGGAATTTGTTAACGTTGGACTTGAAGACATCCAAGTTGTAGTCAGGTGGGAAGCAGGCAGACGGAACAGAGTTCCACAGGCATGCAGTTCTAAGAAAGAAGTTTTTTTCATGGAATCCACGTTTTGATTTAGGCACAGATAAAGAGTGGGGGAAATTTTTCACAGTGGATTCAGCTAGACGGGTGTTTTTCGTGAAAGATTGGCGAGGGGGGACCAGAGATTGGAGTTCAAATGAGCACCTGCCATGGAAATAACGATAAAACAAGGATAGGCTCGCAACGTCTCTTCTGTGGGAGAGAGGTTGCAGGGTAGAGAAAAGGGCATCCTCCACTAAGCCACAAAGTCTATTTTGTACTCTGTCAAGGCAGGATAGGTTGTTTTTAGCAGCTCCTGCCCAGATATGGCAGCAGTATTCCATCCTTGGACGTACTTGGCTTTTATATAGATAGAGAATTGCATCAGTAGTGAGATATCTTCTGGAGCAGTAGAAGGATCCCACCATCTTTGCAGTGACCTTGGCAACAGACTTGATGCATGTGTTCCATTTCAGATCAGGAGTAAAGGACAAACCCAGAAGCTTGTCAAAACATGGGGCTTCTCCCAGACGAGAGCCATCTATTTCAATTGATGCTAGATGGGGATCAGAGCGTTGATGATGTAAAGATCGGAGTTTGGTTTTAGATGCATTAAAGGTAACCAGCCACGTCTTCCCTCACTGAACCACACGCTCAAGATCAGAGGAGAGAGAATCAGAGAGAACTTTGTCATTTACAGCCTTTGATGTGTTGCCGTAGATGGTCGTGTCATCAGCATAGATGTCAACGAATGATTTAAGTATGTGTTTAGGGAGGTCATTGATGTAGATCAGGAAGAGAGTTGGGCCCAGGATGGACCCTTGAGGGACTCCAGCATTAATATTGCAGGCCTCTGATTTTTGTCCATCGACCACTACTCTTATGAGCCTATCGGAGAGAAATGATTTAATGATTGAGAAAACATTTCCAGTTATACCGTAGCTGGAAATCTTGTGAAGTAGGCCCTTATGCCATACCTTGTCGAAGGCCTTTGATATGTCAAGAGCAATTGCCCTAGAAAGGAAGCCTTTGTCAAGAGATTTACTAATCCTGTGAGATGATATAACCGTTAGCACATCTGCGGTAGATCTTGCAGAGCGGAAACCATATTGTGTGTCACTAAGAAGATTGTTTCTGCTGAGGTGGTTTACTATTTCTCTATTTAATATGGATTCAGCAACTTACTCATAACACACAGGAGACTTATTGGTCTGTACTGAGAGGGAGATGACTTATCACCTGAATTCTTAAATACAGGGCATACTGATGAGGTTTTCCAGGGAGTCAGAAAGCACTTCTCCTTAAGGCAACACTTAAACAGTTTCGTAAGTATGGGAGCAAGTTCTGGTTGAAGCTTTTTTAACACTATAATTGGGATGGTGTCAGGGCCAGTTGCTTTACTGGAATCAAGATTCTTGATTAGCTTGGCGACCTCACGCACAGATATTTGTATGTTACCTAGCGTGTTCTGTGTTATAGGAGGAAATATGAGGAGTTGATGGCCTTTGTCGCATAGGGTAGAATTAGCTGCAAAGTTCTTTGCAAATAGTTTGGCCTTGTCTGATGCTGACGAGATGACCTCTGGTTTATTGATAATGGTTGGGATAGAACGCACACTTCTGTTCAGGATCCTATTTGTTATTTGCCGAAACTGGTGGGAACCAAGCCGCTAATCAGCTACTTTGGATTTAACAGACTGGGCATATAGCTCTCTTGCATTTTTTATTACTCTTTTACAGTGGTTGCTGGCGTTCCTGAAAGCAGCTTTAGTCTCAGTGCATCTATTACGTTGGTAGCTATGGAAAAAGTGATTTCTGTGCGCGATAGCAGCAGCACATTCTGGGGAGAATCATGGCTGGCTGTTCGGTTTTTGTTGGAATTTTTTAGATGGTATGAATTGGTCTATGCCTACAATTAACCATTCGGTCAGATCTGATACTATAGAGGACACATCCTTTTTAAACATGGAATGCAGAGGTAAATCAGATATGAATGTACGGAAGCTGTTCCAGTCAGCCATAGAGTATTGGTATACAGTACGGTAGAGGGGTACGTTTGGGGACTTATTATATTTCATTTTTATCTTAACTGATACAACGGAGTGGTCAGAGGATCCTAGAGGAGAAAGAACGGAAGATGAACATAGCTCAGGGGAAGTTGAGAGAAAAAGGTCTAGGAGGCTTGCATATTGACCAGTAGTATCGGGCACACGGGTGGGTTCACAAACAATCTGAGTGAGGTCATAAGGAATGGCAAAATCATGACAAAACCTCCCCTCGTCGTCTGTCTTATTTGAATGGGTCAGCCATTCCATGTTATGGACGTTGAAGTCACCACAGATGTGGATGACTCAATTGGATCTATTGAGATCAAAATTTGCCTTACAATGGATATATTTAGTATTAAAATCCCTAACAATAGTACATTCTATTGTCTTAGTAAAAACAAGAAGCTTTTTTAGCACTATAATTAAAATGCTTTATCAAACACAATCCTTCCATCGATCCAGTATACATACATATATAAAAGCCAGGTACACAGAAGAGATGTTGCAAGTCTGTCTCTGCTTTATCGTTATTTTCATGGCAAGTGCTCATCTGAGCTCCAATCTATGGTCCACCCTCGCCAAACTTTCACGAGAAACACTCGTCTAGTTGAAAACACTATCAATAATTCTCCCCACTCTTTATCTGTGCCTAAACCCAAAGGTAGAGTCCATGAACAAAGTTTTTTTTTTTTCTTAGAACTGCACGCCTGTGGAAATGTCTTCTGTTTGCCTGCTTTCCAGCGGATTACAATATGGTTGTCTTCAAGTCCAACGTAAACAAGTTCTTGATGAGCCGATCCACTTAAGTTAACAAATTTACCGAATTTCCATCACTGACGATTACTATATTGTCCAATTGACTACTGAACACTCTTTAACCCTTATTCTTGAGTGGCCTCTGGGCCTTGATAAGTAGTGATGCCTATGTAAAGAAAAAAAATGAACATTTTCATTACTGAAAATAGCAAGCAAACGCCATAAGATTTACCTAATTTAAGAAGAAATATGGAAATAAAATTATTCTGACGTTGCAGAGAATACTCGTCAAACCACAGACGGAATTAACTCCTTCATTAAAAGACGGGCCTATTGTTTACAACGAGGGTACTGGTTGTATCATACGAGATAATGTAGTCTCTAACAGATCATCACGCCACCAAGTAATTTTCTTTAGCAATCGCCTGTATTTCTCCTATGAATCAAACAAGTTGTATGCAGAGACAGTCGCAAAGGAAAATGAGAACTTCAACAACTTTTCTTAGTGAAAGAAAACTACATTAATTTTGACCATTTCACTCATCCAAACAATGAATGGGCTGGCTGTCGTACACTGCACCAGAAAACTCATGCCATACATATATAGTAATAAAAATGTTGAGTGGATCATAGGTGACTTCAGTTTGATTCGAATCGTGCAATCAGTGTAACAGTTGTATCCATCTCCACACTGATGAGTTTTGATTAAAACGAAACACTTGTATCAAAATGCGTCATTAATAACGTCCATTGTCTTTGCTTTTCGTTCAATGTAAAATATGACTAAACTTTTTAACTGAACTTTTTAAAAAAAACGCTGTAAAAATCCTTATTTTACTTTTGTTTTATCATAAAAATTAGTAAATTATTAGTTATTTGTTGACCCTTTTTTTTTTGGCACCCGTTCTTGACAATAACCAAAAGTTGCGTGTTAATCAGTTAAATAAAAGAATTATATATTAGAGAGTATTTAAAAATTTCTTTTTGTTTTCTAACTTTATTATTAAAGACAATAAAAATAAATAAAAAATTAAAAAATTAATTAAAAAAAACAAAAAACAAACTATGAATCTATTTTTTAATATAATTAAAAAAAAAAAAGCTGAGGGAGGGTTTCTTTCTCATCTTTTTATGGTGTGATTTGTAGGGGAAAAGAAGTTTAAGTGAAATTAAATCTCTTTGCCCCCAAACAAAATAATAAAAAGGAATAAAACAAAATGACACCTCCTGGTTTAAAACGCACAGCATTTATTTTTTTAACAAAAACAACAAGATGAATGAGCAAAGGTCCGATCTGTGTGTATTTATTTGCTTCCCCACTGAGCAAATTAGGCACAAGGCCGTTTTTTAATGTGGAGAGAGAGGGAGGTGGGAGGGAAAGGGGGGGACCAGCTCCGGAGAGGTGGGAAATGAGAGCTAGATAGTAACTGTTGGTATGAAGGGTTGCCCCTACATTGACCCAGGTCTGATATGTGGGGTTACCCCCACATATGGTCTTTGCTTGCAGTAACTGTCGGAACAGATACTACACTTTGATCTTGTCGCCCGAGGCCACAGAGGGCCGGGGGGGGGGGCTGTGAAAGTTCTTGCCAAGTCATTATAATTAGAATGTTAGATGAAATTCGTCATGGAATTAATAAGATTAGAAGGTAAAAGTCTTGTGTGAAAATAATGTCCTTATTTTAAGGTTTGTGTTTTAACTGGCGAAGTTCGTCTTATATAAAAGTCCAACGAGGAAAGTAATTTGTGAGGAAAGTAATTCGTTGTTGTTAATTAGAAAATGTGCAGAATGGGTGCGTGTGTGCATAAGTGTGATTTTTGAGCGAGTGTGTGTATGCGTGTGAGCGAGTGACTGCACAAATTAAATACCTTAAAATTGTTATAAACCTGTTTTTATGCAGTACGTTGTGTCTGACGTACACAAAAAGATGAATAAAAGAAAAAAAAAATGGCTGCTATCTTCTTTTATATGCTTGCCATCATTTCATGCAAATGAGATACTTCCGGTTTAAATAAATAAACTGATTTTTCAGAGACTCATTCAATCTAGATTTGAATGTTGGGGCAGTAGCTTTTAACGGTATTGTATCGAGTTTTTGGAATTGTGAGCTTTAACAGTAGCGTGTCGAATTTAAGTTAGGGACTGCCAAAATTCACCACAGAATTACCCCACCCTATATGTAACACAATGTAACGTTATTATAAATTAATATTATCAATATAACTTTTGTACCATTTAAAAGAAGAAGGGCAAAATAAACCAGTAATAAATTAAAAAAAATTTTTCATCGAACGAAAATAATGAAATTGCGAGACGAAAATCGTGTTTACATAATTGGCGCTTTAAAATAACGTTCCCATGTAGTAGACATTCCGAACGTGAAAACATACCCGTGTTTAATAAATCTAGCAAAAATCAACTAATAGTCAGATTTTCGTGAAATTTTCGATACTTATCCATTTTAGAATGAAATTACATATAAAATGCAGTTTCCGTAAAATATACGAGGGGAAATATTTTTTAGTGCGTGTTCTTCCAACCCCATATTTTATTTTCCGAAATTCGAACAAATATATTTTAATCTATCGAAATTTCTATTTATTATAAAACATAAGAGTACAAATAAGTAAAAAATATTTATTTTTTAAAAGTTTAAATACACGCATTGAACGAAACTTTACCTTGAAGTTGCAATTAAAAAAAAAAATGATATAAATTTATTATTATGTTTTTTTTAATAGCGTTTTTTTCGAATTAATATATACTATAATCAGTTGAATTGACAAGAAAAAGAAACTTCGTAAACATTCATTAATCTTTAAAAGATTAAAACGATTAAAATTACATTATTTCAATCCGTTACAACATAGATTTTAATTGTTTAATTTTTTTTTTAAATATTAACTTTTTACATAAACATGGCTCTTGTCAGCTATTTTATCTCCAGATTAAAACCGATTTGAAAATATTATTGCACAAATATTAAGCATTTTGTAGCGCCCCCTCCCTCATATTTTGTTCATCTCTTTTTACCGAACAAAATATGGAACCCCGTAGATAACCAAATGAACATTCAGTAAAACCGTATTTCATATTTAATATACAAATGTTTATAATACTATTAATCATTAAACTGCGTAAATCTTAAACCCGAACAAAATGATAACAAAGATTAATTATTAATTGCAGTTTGAAGAAGATAAACAAAGGTTTTAAAAAAATCATTAAATCGCTTCTGCTTTTCCATTGTTCGTATAGTTAACACAGGTCTGACGTCACGGGAACATGCACTCCGTTTTTCACATTGTTTTGGGGATACCTAAAGTACGACATAGTTAACAATCCATCAGAGAAAGTGCAGAATAGTTAACACTCGATTTGCAACATCAGCAGCATCGTCGACAAAAAAAACAAAAACAAATTTAGCCTTAAAAATTCAGTATATATTTCATTATTAAATAAGAAGTCTTCTGTTCGATAAGCCTAAGGAGTTTTGACATAAATATAGTTAAATAAAATCCTCACGTTTATTCATGGCTATCTAAGACACGTCCCTCGATGTTGACAAAAGTTTTGCCTGGAGCTATCATCTGCAAAAACTGAAACCATTTTTTTTTTTTTTTTTCAGATTGAATTTTTTTAAATAAGCAAATGAACAGGAAAATTGATAAGCCATTTTTTTTTCGTTCGTTTGCTTATTTTAAAAAAAAAATTTGAAAAAAAAAAAGGAAAAATAAAAAGAACTCGTTCCACATTCCAGATGACAGTTTCGGGCAAAATCTGTCAACAATTTAACTGAAAAATGAGAGGCAATAGAGTTGTTGTTGTTGTTTTTTTTGTTTTGTTTTTTTTTTGTCAGTATTGAGGCAAATGTAATTATCATCACCATCATCATCGGCAAGAAAACAAATTTACTTTTAAATATAAAGTATATATTTAATTCTTACGAGGGGCGTGCAATAAGTAATGCCCCTGACCCACTTCCCATAGCAGTAGAGCAATGAAACTTGGCACAGTTATTAGTCTTTCTCTACATAGGAACCACCCAGAGTTATGCATTTCTCCCATCGTTTGATGCTGCTCTGGAGACCGTTTTTGTGGAACACCCCAGGTTGGTCCTCCAACTACAACGTGACTTCAGAAAGCAAGGCTGCATCATCTGGGAAACGCTTTCTTTTCAAAAACAACTTCATTGCTTGCAAGAGGTGAAAGTCAGAAGGTGCAAAGTCAGGAGAGTAGGGAGGATAGTGTAGGATTTCATAATAACACGCCTGTGCTTCTGATCTGGCGAGATGTGAGTTGTGGACCAGAGCATTGTCCTGCAGCAGGAGGGTACCTTTGCTGATCTTGCCCCGCCTTTTGATTTTGATAGCTTCTCTTAATTTCCTCAAAAGTGAAGCATAAGAGGCTCCTGTAATTGTGGTATCCTTTGCCAGGAAATCTGTCATCACTACTCCGTCCTGGTTCCAGAAGACTGTGAGCATGACCTTGTCAGTGGAGGGCTGCACCCTTGCCTTCTTTGGAGGTGGTGGGTCCAAGTGCTTCCACTGCATTGACTGGGCTTTGGTCTCTGAATCATAATGATGGACCCAGGTTACATCCTGTGTAATCAGTCTTTTGAAAAACTTTGACTCATCTTCTTGGCACATCTCCAAATTCATCCTCGAGCACTCGACGCGTTCTCACTTCTGGAATGTTGAGCAACCTGGGAATCCATCTAGCAGACACATTATGCATATGCAAATGGTCATGAATGATAGTTTCCACAGACCCTGTATTAATCTTGACATCTTGGGCTATTTGGCGAATAGTAATGCGCCGATTTTCCAAAATGGCAGCCTCAACTTGACGGACAAATGCCTCATCAATGGCAGAAGGGGGGCGACCAGGTCTGGGAGCTGTTTCCACAGACTTCCGGCCATGTTTGAATTCACGATGCCAGTGTTTTACAAGGTCATATGATGGGGCATTATCACCATAAGTTTCTTTCATTTCATCAAAAGTCTCCTGTGGTGTACGTTCTTTCAAATACAAAATCCGGATCACTGCTCGACATTCAACAGGCTCTATTTCACACCTGACTCAGTTCAAACACCTGTAAAACAGAAACCACAATTAGTTCAGAGCTGTAATTTGCCACATAACCCGTAGAGATATAAATCATTGCACATGCAAAATTTCAGCTAGTTCAGACAACTGGAAGTGGGTCAGGGGCATTACTTATTGCACGCCTCTCGTAAAAGCAAAAAAACTTTGCTGATTATTGCATTCAATACTATGCTGTTGCAATGTTTTTGCTATTATATCTGGGGGTAGAGATTTAAAATCCAGCAGGTAGAAAAGTTATTTATAGTTAAAAGTAATTTTTAGGGAAAATTGGGTAAAATTGCATTTTTCTTGGATGTTATAAATTAGATGATGAAGAGTTCATACACAGCAGACATAACTCAGAATGGAAATTTTAGATTGCATGTTCCAGAGAGACCAACATTTTAGCCTTATAGCAATAAAGCTTTTTTTTTTTTTTACTAAAAAACACAATAGCAGTTGTTCTACTTGATGAATTTTCGTAATTTTTGAATATATTACTATTTTCGACATGACAATTAAAGTACGTAATATTGTTTTTGCTTAAAACGACATTTAAAAAAAAATCGATCTGTCACCTGTATTTTAACAAGCACCCAATTTTCATAAAATTATTGCACTTGATATCGCTACTACTACTAATACTACTACTACTACTACTACTACTACTACTACTAATAATAATAATAATAACATGAACAAACGAACAAAGCTATTATACATATGCAGGGAGACCCGACGTTGCCCGGGATTGAATAAAAGTCTACGCATGTTCTACACTTCTAATACTTTTATTATCATAAAAATCTGTGAAACTGCCCATTTTTAAATCAAATAAATTGACTGCCTACTCTAGTCGGGGACCCATCACAGTGCACCAGGAGGAAGCTTCACATGCCTCTTTGCAGTGACTTAGTCCACAATACATTGCACTGTAGAGAACCTACTGTCGATTTTATAAAATTATTTTTTATATATAATGGCTTGCATTAAAGTTTAAAATGAAAAAGTCAAGTATCATGGTGCAATTGTGCTCTAAGCAGAAACATTCATGCGAACGCATCCCTATCATATAAAAGAACCTACTGTTGATTATATATGCTTTGCCATACTGCCTGTACAGTGATAATGGCTTGAATTTAAGTTTAAAATGAAAAAGTCAAGTATCATGGTGCAATCGTGCTTTAAACAGAAACATTCATTTTGAATGCATGCCTGTCATATCAAAGAACCTACTGTTGATTTTATATGTCGGGCTTTTCAGCTTGGGAGGTAATAAAACTACTGAAATGAACTTGTGATGTTAGGCTGCGTGAGATTTAGTCAAATCGTCTGTTTCTTTTTTCATCAGATTATATCGATTATCAATACTCATCAAAGACATTTCGATACAAAGCCTATCTAAGAACATTACCAGGCACATAAAGTACCTTGGTGTGCAATTTCATAAAAACCGGTCCAGCTGTTTTCGAGTACATAGGGAACAAACCAATTCACACACACAGTTCCTTTATATATATATATATATATATATATATATATATATATATATATATATATATGATAATAAAAATCAATAAGATTTTTATAATATATATATATATATATATAAGTGGTTTTTGTTCCGATTTTTTAAACGATAGTAATTGTTTATGTCTCCGCCTCGGAGAACCGGTGTTTTTCTTAGAAAGTCGCCCAATTTGATTTGGACGTATTATTTATTTTTACAAATAATTTGGACGTATTATTTGGACGTATTATTCATTTTTACCACACTAAACAGGAGGGTGTTGCCCGTATTGATGTTAGTAAGACCATATACCCAGATCGCAATGCGAAATTCAACGAGATGTTAACCTTCACCTTCAAAGGAGATAACACCCGGACTGCATCTGAACAGTGGGAAACACTGAAAAATGCCATCCACTCTACAGCTCTCAAAGTCTTTGGGAGGAGGACAGGTAGCAAACGCAATGACTGGTATGATGCCAACTCTGCTACCCTCAACCCTCTGATTGAGGCAAAGCGTTTGTCCTTGCTTTCATACAAGGCCAACCCATCTCCTACATCGCTGGCTGCACTGAGGCTTTCCAAAAGGGCAGTTCAAAAGGCTGTAAGAGAAGCTGCAAACAACTACTGGATGGAGCTCTCCAAGTCTATGCAGCTGATACAGGAAATATAAAAAATATGTATAACGGGATCAGGAGAGCTACAGGACCCATAATTAACAAAACTGCTTCACTGAAGTCTAAATCGGGCGAACCCATACTAGACAAAGTTTAACAGCTAGACAGATGGGTTGAACACTACTCTGAGATTTACTCCAGGGAAAACATGGTACATCAGTCCGCCCTGGATGCCATTGATCGTCTACCGCTGATGCATGAGCTCGATGAGGAGCCTTCCATAGAAGAACTATCCTGGGCAATAGACAGACTGCCATCAGGAAAAGCCTCAGGAAAGGACTATATTCTAGCAGAGGTCTTAAAAAGTGGAAAGGCTAGCCTACTTGAGCCCCTCCATAGTCTTCTGATACAGTGTTGGAGAGAAGGCTCAGTGCCTCAGGGCATGAGAGACGCAAATATCATCACTCTCTACAAACACAAAGGGGACCGTGGCGACTGCAACAACTACCGCGGTATCTCACTGGTGAGAGTCGTTGGCAAGCTATTCACATGTATAGTATTACTGCGACTACACGTTCTCGCCGACCGAATCTACCCAGAATCTCAATGCGGCTTTCGTTCAGAGAGATCAACAATCGATATGATCTTCTCCCTACGCCAACTGCAAGAGAAGTGTAGAGAGCAAAACCAGCCTCTGTATGTTGCCTTCATAGACCTGACCAAGGCATTCGATCTCGTGAGCAGAGATGGACTATTCAAAATTCTCCCACTGATCGGATGCCCACCAAAACTCCTCAGCATCATATGATGGCATGAGGAGCACTGTGCAATTTAACGGTGGCATGTCTGCTGAGTTCGGGGTGAGGAGTTGTGTCAAACAGGGTTGTGTGTTGGCCCCAACACTCTTCGGCATCTTCTTCTCCCTACTCCTGAAGCATGCTTTCAAGAACACAACGGATGGTATCTGCTTGCACTCCAGGTCAGATGGTGGTCTGTTCAACATCGCCAGACTCCGCTCCAGGACAAAGACCAGGACAGTTCGGATAAGAGACATGCTGTTTGCCGATGATGCAGCTATAGCATCGCATCAGGAAGATGATTTTCAAAGACTGATGGACAGGTTTGCTAATGCTTGCAGCCTGTTCGGTCTCACCATCAGCCAGAAGAAAACCCAAGTCATGGGACAAGCAACCGCCTCCCCACCCAGCATCACAATCCAAGGCACACCACTAAAGGTCGTACGCCAGTTTCAATATCTAGGCTCCACTGCTTCAGACACCCTCTCATTGGACGTGGAGCTAAACAAAAGGATTGGAAAGGCATCCACAACCCTCTCTAAACTAACTAAAAGAGTCTGGGAAAACAGGCACCTTACCACTTCCACCAAGATGACCGTCTACAGAGCGTGCATCCTCAGTGTTTTACTGTATGGGAGTGAATCCTGGACTACATACACAACACAAGAGAGGAAACTCCAGGTCTTCCATATGAGGTGTATACGTAGGATACTTGGTATCACATGGCAGGACAGAGTGAGTAACACTGATGTTTTGCAGAGAGCGGGCATCCTATCCATTTACTCCCTACTGCGTGAGCGACGTCTTCACTGGCTGGGCCATGTGCGCAGGATGGATGATGGGCGCATCCCTAAAGACCTTCTCTATGGCGAGCTTGCCTCAGGCTCAAGAAAGAGGGGGTGACCCCATCTTCACTACAGGGATGTCTGCAAGCGTGACATGAAGGCTTTCTCGGTGGACAGGAATACATGGGAAGCCTCTGCAGCTGACAGAACTGCCTGGAGGAAAATGATACGCCAGGGGATTATCATCAGCGAGAGGACCCTCCATGTTGAAAACGCTGCAAAGAGAGCTAGGAGAAGAGCGAGTGTACAGGTGGAACAGCCGGACGAAGCGGCAAATTGCATAACAACCTTCGTATGTCAAGGCTGTGGCAGACTATGCAAATCAAGAATTGGTCTCTACAGTCACACAAAAGGATGCATGCAGGCAATATCTTAATGCGGCGCTGATCCATAGTCGTTTCGACTGACGGATGCCACACACAATTATTTATTTATTTATTTATTATTTTTAAAAACAGTAATCTACGGACACGCGTGTTTCGGAGCCCTACTCCTCTTCAGCATAGCTTGACTGTTGGTAGGATTCTAACTTTGGACCTTATGTATTTCAGTCCAACACCCTAATCCACTGCGCTATGTTGCCATAGACAATTTACTGCTTCGTTTTTATCGTTCATCTGTTTTTATATATATATATAAAATAGAAAAATGTTATTATTGAAAAGTTATTCAAATTCTCAAAAAAAAAAAAAAAAAAAAAAAAACTATTAAGAAGGTATAAAATTTTTTAATTATCAAACAAGGAGTACCAATAAATATATGGTAGAACCTCGGGATACGGCATTAATCCATTCTGGGGTTTGGATCGTAAGGTGTACTCACTGTATGGCAGGGCTTAAGCAAAATTTAATACAGTACATATAAAAATTAGTAACAAAATACAGTACAGTATATAATACACATGTATATAATCAAATAACATTATAAATAACACCGTAAGGTGGGGCAAATACTGTAACCAGGGGCTGGAAAAACATCTTATTTAACACCGTGACCTAAAATAAAAAAAACGTATCCTAGGGTCACCGTATCCCAGGGTGCTACTGTAGTTGAGTATTTGAGAGGTGCAGAAACTCCTTTAGGGAAGGTTCGAGTATCAATCATACGAAATTTAATGTTCTTAGATCTAATGGCCTAAACACTCATATTAGTGCAGATAACTCAAGGTAACAAGATAAGAACATGTATTTGCATATTGTAATGAGATTCAATTGAGATATGATAATGAATCCCATCTATATATATATATATATATATATATATATATATATATATATATATATATATATATACACTCATTTATTTCCATCATCATCATAAAAAAAAAAATAAACATGTATTACTTTATGATTGACGCTCAAGGTAAAACAACATTAACCTGGTGAAAAATATATCCAGTTAATGTAGCCGATATACTTATCAGGATATATTTATGAGATACCCTGAAGATGATCAAGACCAAAATCGTATTTAAATCATGGGTTAAAAAAACAAAAACAAAAAAACAAGATTGTTTTCTTTTTAAAGACTGGGAGAGAAAAGATGTTAAAGCCTGCATAATCTGTGCAAATCAAATATTTCTGCATTAAAGCAACGTTAATCGTTTCACGTTAATATCTATAATGTATATATAATACATACGATTTTCAAGAAAAAAGATTATGCATGTAGATATGATATGTGATTAAAATATATGATCCCTGACGTCCATCTTGATTGTTTCTTATCTACTTTTAATATTACAGTATAATGGAGTTGGGATTTGTACAAATAGCCAAGACATACAGAGTCGGTAAAAAAGTTTTTAGCAGATTTTCTGGGTTATTTTTATTTTTTGGGAATTTTTCTGGGTTATTTTTATTTTTTGGGAATTTTTCTGGGTTATTTTTTATTTTTTTTGAATTTTTTGGGGTTATTTTTATTTTTTTGGAATTTTTCTGGGTTATTTTTTTTGAGGGGGAATCCTTGGGGATGAGACTTCATAGTTTGTGCATTTATTCTTTTTGCGGACTATTATCCTCATTTTCATAGCTTCTCTTATTTCACCATGTTTTCGGTAAACTCATCCTCTAGTCTTTTACAAATGATTAACCGTGATGGTACAGGGATGCTGAGTCTTGTAACTTATCTCCAGTATTCATGGCACAATGGATAAAGGTGTTGAGCCTCTATGGTTCCAGGTGAGCATTGTCTGAAGATAGTGGTATCAATCCCACCCAAACCAGGCCGGAGGATTAGTTGGCCAAAAGGTGGTAAGACAACAACTATGGAAGGCAGTAATTACTGAGGATACAATTGAGAGACTCAGCATTCCTATCCCGTCACAGTAAATCTCCCGAAGAAGGCCAGAGGATGAATTGGCCAAAACATAATGAAACAACAACTATGAAGATGAAAATAACAGTTCACAAAAGGAATAAATACACAAATTTCCTGAATTCTACTGATTATCATGATTGGATTGCATACAAACGCAACTAAAACAGAATATATGTCCTTCCGCTAAACCGGCCCAATTGAAATACTAGATGGAACACCACTCAAACAAGTAGATGATTTTGAATATCTTCGCAGCCACATCACATCCACCAAAAAAGACGTCCACACCAAGGCTTGGAGTGCACTCAATCAGTTGAAAGTTTTATGGAAATCTGCCCTCTTTGAACAGATCAAGAAAAACCTTTTTAGAGCCGTGGTGGAGATGGTACTGCTTTATGGTTCACCAGCATGGACTCTAAGTAAAAAAACTTGAAGGTAAGTTCTCTGGGCAATGTTAAACTTAAGCTGGAAAACACACCCAACCATTAGCCGTCTGTATGGTCGATTGCCCAGGATCTGTTCAGTAATAAAAGAATACGGTATGCCGAACATTGCAACCGAAGAAAAGATGAGTTCGTCAGTTATGTGGTACTGTGGGATCCTAAACACGGAGCCGCTAAAGTAGGAAGACCAATCAACACATACACAAAATTATTGACAGAAGACACTGGCTTAAAACTTGAAAATCTTCCTAAGGACATGGAAGATAGAGACTTGTGGATGGAAAGAGTTATGATGATTGAAACATGTCAAATGAAATAAAAATGCTATTTCAAACATGAAAGAGCAAAGAAATATTAGTTAATTAGTTTTATTTTCTTTTGAAAAATGTTTTAGAAAATTATGAAAAATAAGTGGAGAGTAAAAAGTATGAATAATATAAGCCATTGCTAATGAAAGATTGCAGACAGTTCCATGTTCTTTGAATGACAATTTTGTTATTTATTTATTCCATTAATCAGGAATATGATAGAACGTATTTGAACTACACAATCAAAATGGTCCGTAAAAAGAAAGTGTAGCTGAAGGGAACGCTTTCCATCTATATATATACAAAAGGCAAAATGTGTGCTAGTGTGCATTTTTTGTGTATGCCCGACAAAGGCTTTTTTCAGGGGGGGGGGCGCTCGGTGGGGCCACTCTTTCTTACAACTTTTTATATACTATCTAAATTATAATATCTACGATTTACGAAGGGCGGTCGCATCTATCTTTTTTTTCAACGACTTTTATCCATTATTTTCACAATATTTCTTTGTCAACACGTGTGTTTCTTTGGCTTTGCAGTATAAAAAAAGCGAAGCTGAATCCATAGCATGAACAAAATCCCTGGCACAAAAGCATTGAGGTTTGATCAATGCGGGGGAAACCCCTTATATTAGACAATTGCTACTCCCCTTTTTATGGGGAGCTAGTTTCACCCTCCCCCGCAACGTCTTGGGGAACTGTGCAGCTAAAATTGTGGAGACAAAAACAGAAAAACTTCTTCGCAGCAAACATTAAGTGCGGGATTTCATTCCCTCTATGGCATGATGTTTGACCTTATTAAATTAACGCACATGTTCCATTAAGTTTTTAATCGTTAAATTAAAACGTTTTTCATTCCTTACCTATCGTAACCAACCGTGTAACATTCCAGCTTTTTATTCCTTTCTTTTCCACCTTCACCTCAAGCCTACAGGTTCAAGCCTACCTCCCTACCAAAACTTTTTTTTATTTTTTACACCGACAAGCACACAAGCAACACAGAGGACCCTCACTAGTCTATATATATAAAAGGCATTATATATATAAAAGGCAAAATGTGTGTTTGTGTGTGCACTTTTTCTGTATGTCCAGCAAAGGCTTTTGGAGGGGAGGCGCTTGACATGCTTACTCATTCTTAAAACTTTTTATATACTGTCTAAATCATAATATATACAAGTTACGAATGGAGGCCGTGTCTATCTTTAATTTGTCTGAGTTTTACACGCTATTTTCAAGATTTTTTTCAATCGATGCGTCTTCGTTTCGCTTTTCAGTATAAAAAAGCAAAACTGAATCCGTATCAGCAGTTCCGCAGCCCTCGTGGCAGGAACGTCCAGAAAAGCAATAAAGTTTGATCAATGCGGGGGGGGGGACTTCTTATATCAGACAATTGCTATTCATTGGGACACTCCCCTCTTTATAGGGAGCTGGTTTTCCCCTCCCCAATATCTTGGGAAAACAAACAGCCAAAGTTGAGGAAATAAAACAAAAAAAAAGTCTGACAGCGAAAGTTGACTACAAGATATGTTTGACCTCAGTATCATTAAAATCGCACATTTAAGTTAAATTAAATCACATACCTGTTACTCTGCTGTGGTGGACGAGTGGGTTACATGTCAGGATTTTTTTCCACCTTCGCCTCAAGGTTCCAGGTTCGATCCTACCTACCTACCAAAACTCTTTTTTTTTCTTTTACCACACAGGCGACGCCAGGCAATGATTTTTGTTTTTCCGATTTTTTAAAGAAGTTTAATATCTTTTATTTTTGTGACCCTCCTCCCTCAACACATACACCTCCAAACACCCAGGCAACGCCAGCCACCCTCTCTAATCTATATATATAAAAGCGAAAATGTGTGTATGTATGTTTGCTTTTTGTGTATGTCCAAGAAAGGTTTTTTTCCAAGAAGCGGTCGATCAGCTCACAATTTCTTAAAACTTTTTATATCACATATAAATCATAATATCTACGAGTTGATAATGGAGGTCTATTTAATTTGTTCGACATTGAAAAGATAAATATTCAACATTTTTCGCTCGCCACTTGTGGATTAGGCTTTTTCGTATAATTAAAGCGACACTAATTCTGGCAGTATTTTTCCGGTCACCAGAAATGTCCGAAAGCAATCAGATTTGATCACTGTGCAAATATTTTCCTTATATCAGACAATTGCTATTCAATTTGGACAATTCCCTTTTTATGGGGAGCTAGTCCCCCTCCCCCAACATCTTGGGAAAATAAAAATAAAAAAAGTGTTCCTGCAGTAAATAAAATACTACCCCGCAGTCAAAATTGACCTCATTAAGTCATTAAAACGTACACCTGCCAATTCTAAGTAATTAAAGAAATTCAAATGTGTTTCCGTTACTATTTCGCGGTGGCCCAGTTGGAAATTAAAGTGTGAAAAAAAAGTGCAATGTGTTAACATTGCACTTTTTTTTCACACTTTAATTTCCAACTTTGCCTCATGGGTTCGGGTGTGATCTCATACTTACCTACCAAAACTTTTTTTTTTATTTTAACACCCCCTCTTCGGAGTTTTGATTTACCCCAAACCACACACACCTCCAAACACCCGGGCAACGCCGGGTACCCCCCGCTAGTATATATATAAAAGGCAAAACGACCGCGCGCGTTTTTGTATGTCCACAAAAGGCTTTTTTTTTCACTGGGCTTCACAACGAGGTTACATTTATTTAGAAGTTTCCTTATACTTCCTAGATTATAATAGCTACGATTTGCAAACGGACGTTGTCTGTACATTTATTTTGATTGACTGTTAAAAAATTCCCTCTATTCTGTTGTTTTGCGTGTTTGTTTGTCTTTTTGTATAAATAAAGTGAAACTAATCAAAGACTAATACACATGAGCCACTGTGAGAAATTTCATATACAGTAGCCATCTTTCTTTTTGTTCAGCCGCCCACGCATTTTAGTAGTCGGCTGTCATTGGTTTGAATTTGAATGTGTCAGGTGATTCATTTGGTGTGCCTTTGTATCATGCTTTATTTTTTCAGTCTACACAGAACTCGGCATTGGGATAGACTCAAAACTCAGCAGCTCCGACTGGAGGGAGCTAAGACAATTTCTTAATGAACACCAAACAGTTAGCGTACGAGGGACCACATCTCTACAAGCAGAGACAACTTTATATTGCTGAATCTATCCAAATTAAGGATGACATTCAAGAACTGTTCTTCATGTATATTTACCAAATATTGGATCTTATCTCAATTCATCTTGAGTCCTAAGTGGCGCACATTATGCCTGATTATAGGCGCCAACATTGCCGCTGAGTTTACCATGAGCATTCATGGATCCTTCCGAGGAACAACGAACTAATATTCCAACAATAGGAATTCATAATAATGGCTCCAGACGTATGGAAGCAAAACATGGCACCGTTTTTCAAAAGGACAATAGCAGAACCAATAAACTTTCATTGCTGTTATTTGTGAATAAATTTTGAGTTTGAAAAAATATGGCTTTTGTATTTGTGAATTCTTTTGCTTCTGCCAGGAGGAAATTGAGATGTGAGAAATAATTTATACCACACGTGCGGGCCAGACGAACTGCTGCAGAGACAAAAGATGAAGAAGCGTTACATGGAACCGAGAACATTGAAGATACATATCTATAAGTTCTCTATCCCTTCCCTCATCCCCTCCTCCATCCTCTCCCATTACTCAATTACTACTCCCCCACAAAAGAATGATGGCAAATAGCCAAAAAGGGTCAAGGAGGATGGAAAGGCCGAGGGGAAAGCACTGACTACCCCTCTGCTGGACAAGCGCAAAGAGAACTGGGACCTTGGCGAGATTTATTGCTATTCAAATTCCAGTGGAGACCAATGGCTGCTGCTAGCGAGAGATCGAGGTACTTGTGCATTTAACGAACCAGACGTAACTCAGCATTTGCTCGGCTTTGTCCGGCGCATGACGTCAACAGCTGGATAAAACCGAGCGTTGCCGATAAAATAAAAACAACGCTACAACAAAATAATTGTAAAATGAAATTGTAAAAATGTAGAAACATCCAAAACTAAATAGGTAAAAAAGCAAAAACCTACCGTTCATTTATGTTTTTTTTTATTAGTATTTTGTTTTGAAATTGTTTTCTGTTTGCAAAATAAATACATATAAAACAATTTTTTTTTTTAAATAATAGTAAATTTTTTTTTTCAGTTTTTAACGAAACAAAAACATTGTTTTCATTTTATGAACCTTTTTTTTGTTTTAGTTTTTAACGAACAAAAACATTTTTTATTTGTTAAACACGTAATAAAAAGAAAAAAAGCCTAAAAAAGGCAATAAAAAACATTGGGGGGGGGGGGCAGGAACAAGGATCCCCCCCCCTTTTTTTTGCCAGAAACAAGGATTTTGTTTTTTTTACCCAGAATCCCTGCATGATATATACAAATTTTTTTTTCAGGAGGATATATTTTCCTCAGACTTTTGGAGATCTTCAGACGACAAAGTAGACGCAGAAGAGGTAGTGATTGTGATAGGAAGCTCCTCCTTACCAACCGGGTAGCTTTCGGCTATATAGGTTAATATGGAGTCAAAAGGCTGCCTACCAAACTTTTGTCTCCACATAAACTCAATAAGATATGTGTCCAAAAGTTCCCGGTTGGTGCCGCATTCTCGTTTATTTCGTTGCTTGGCTTCCTTCCACGATGATTTGTGGTTGCCTGTGTTATAGGATCAACAAAATTCAGGCTGTGGTTCACCGTCAAATGGTGATACCCCTCTCCTCTCACTTTGTTATAAGCCCTCCAACAACCGTGGTCCCCGGCAAAATGTATTTTTTTTATTAGTGGAAGGAGGGTTTCCGCATTCCTATTTGGTACAGTGACCAAGAAATCCTCCTTTTCGGCGGGGTCGTATCCACCGAAGATCCAGACCGGTGTCAGAAGTCTCCCGGCGGTGTGTTTTCTGTGGTTAAAAACAGATTCGTCAATTTCTACCATATAGCCTGGGCCTCCAATCTGCCGGGGATTCCTGAGAAAATAGTCCCTGCATACATCACACGGAAATTTTTCCAGTCCACAATTGTGTGGCGAAAACGTAACCCACATTCTTGATGGAGATTTTTTGTTGAGACCATCTCGAACGCCCATAAATATATTAGCTTTATGATACATGTGATAGTTAGTCTCAATTTTTCGAAAAAGGTCCCAATCCTGATGGAGGTTCAACGGCGGCATTTTACATTTCAACACCGCCAACCGTACCCGTCGGAAAGGCGTGTTCTCTTGGCAAGTAAGCAATCCTGGCCGCAGCGGAAACACCTTTTCGCTTCTGCCAACAATTTCCGTTGCTGGCAAAAGTTTAGTACAGCCTCCCTGGGGTCTGGAGCTGGTTCGCAAGATTTGTAATATTCATATTTTTCGTCGCTTCTTTTTACAGATTTTTTTTTTCACCTTCTTCAATTCAGCGTTTCTTACGTTTTAACACTCTTCCAAATTGATAGCGAAATTCTCGTCTGCTTGCTCAGTTTTATCCGGCTGTTGACGTCATGCACTGGACAAAGCCGAGCAAATGCTGAGTTTTGTCTGGTTCATTAAATGCACAATACCGAGATCGATGGTGGGCGGCTGTTGCGATAATGCAAATTCATTTGCAAATGATATCAGAAGAGGTGGAGAGCACTGGAAAATTCGGGAGGCTTGTTGTCACTCAGCTTCCAGAGAACACCAGAGGTTATGACCTGTGTGAAAGCTCCTTGTGAGCCAATAATAACAACAACAACAGAGATAATAAAAAGAAGATGAGAAAAAGAAGATGAAAAAAGTCCACAACATTCCAGGGAAGACCAATAGTCGCTACCAATGATAAATCAGTGGTAAACAGCCGTTGCGATAATGCAAATTCATTTACAAATGTTATTGAAATAAGTGGAGAGTACTGGAAATCTGGGGAGATTTGTTGTTACTCAGACTCCAGGGAAGACCACAGGTTGTTCTCAAACAGAAATCTTTGATGCTGAACTGTGTGAAAACTTCTAATGGGTGAAAAAGAACAATAATTGAGGGAGAAAAAAAAATCGGTTTTCGAAACGGGTGGTGATTATTGGAAATCTGAGGAAGTATTGTCACACAGACTCCAGGGAATGCCAATAGTTATTAATATTGAGTATTCACTAATGATGATGTGTGAAAACTCCTAGCGAGTAAATAATGATAATAAAAGATGACTTATAGAATGATTTATTTACGAACCAGAATAAAACATTATAAGAAAAACTAGACTTACAAATGATGCTATTACAAAATAGGCAAAAGTTATAGACTGTTGGCTTAGAATGAGGTGTTTTATGCCAAACTGATTGTTGAATATGGTTAAATTTGTGCTCATTTTTGCATTAAATACTAATCCCTATTAATGCCTTACTATGTAGTGATTGGATACCCTAATATTTAGTTCGTTGCACCATATTATAATAAAGGTCCATACAAAATTTCAGTCAGATCAGCTCAGTAGTTACAAAAAAAAAAAATGTTGAACAGACAGACAAATTAAGAAAGAAACATTATATAGATAAGGAAATATAGCAACAGAACTTACAAAAGTATATTACAAAATATTAATTCACTAACAGAACAGGCCCTGGATATGACCTTAAACTATATCCGATGGTGAGGCCCATGATTGCGGGCTTTGGGGAGTGTGGAGCCACCCTTTAATTGCCATTGCTCGCAGGTCCACTCTGACTCAGAGTGGTAGTAACTGTTAGGGTCCCAATTATGGGTTAAATAGAAACTGACTTAAAAAAAAACAAATATATTCTATTGAAAAATTTTCTTCACAATCACTGGATTCGGCATTAAATAACCTGAAAAGTGTTGATATGCTGTAAAACAAAACCAACCAACTAACAGAACAGGTGGGAATTCCTTATATACATCATCACACTGCATAGACATGCTTGATAGATTTTTCCCTTGATCGATACTGGTAATGCTCTGCTGATTAGTAATGACATTCAATCAAAACTAATTTAATAACTAGTCAAATAGCCCTGCTACTTAAACTAATCGACATTTACAACAACTCTCATCCATTCTTTCAATGTGGCCACACCAATAAAGTCTCCTGGTTCTACATACTGTCCAGATTTAATTATCCACATAGGTCATCAGAACTCAGCCTGCTTTGAAGGCTCACATTATACATTCATTGTGTCGTTCTTATCGATTCTCTCAATGCAATGCATGCCCTCAATCCTCATTGACCAGATTTCACTCACATACATCATAACACTGTTTCATGGTATCAGTAATCAGTCCATTATACTCTTTGCTTTGTCAACACTGATAACCTTCTAAAAAAAAAAAAAAAAAAATGACAAAAACTCTGGATACTTTTAAAAGTTTATTGCTTATACTAGAAAATTATTTCAGACTAGCAGGACCTGAGGAAATTCCTTAGAATGAGAAATATATTTAATCAACAAATATGCTTTGATAAAGTTGATATTTTTCTGGAGAGTGTAAAAATGTAGTTCTTTTTTGGACAGAAAACCCAATAACACACAGCAAATATGAGTTTACTAACATTTCTATGAAAATAATGTCCATTGTATTTTAAATATAGTGTGACCCGACCAACTATGGTGTTCAAATTTTACATTAACAATGGTTATAATAAAGCTGAGTTAGAGCTTTTATTATGTGAACAATCCCGGGCAATTCTCAATTGCTTTGCTGACTCCATTTGTTTGGTCAATGATCCAAACCAAAATAAGGAAAAATAACTTCAGCTGAGCAGATTTGAGATTGATAATAATATTTTAATACTAATATTGTTTTGATAATAAAACCAAGAATTTTCAGAGAATGGTAGTGAAACTTTGTTTATGCTATGCTGAGAGAAGTACATAACCCTGAGGTCATCCTCCCAAAGTCCTGTCGGCATGAGAACCACCTCGTAAAAGTATCCCGAGGAGCAATTATGTACACTTGGTACTGGACCAATCAGGAAAGAAGGGAATATGATGCAGCGATCACCAATTGGCTAGAATGGACCTGAGAGCGCCAGACCCCAACCTGTCACCCAATTATATGAGCGATTTTGAATAAATTTCAGATCTCAGAGTAAAAAACAACGAGTCTTAACAGAAGAGAGCTTGGAATGAACTCCTGACTGCTGAGTGGGCAGCCCGATGTTGAGCATCGCCCAGTCATTTTTTCTCCTTCTAGTGAGCTGCAAGACCCTGGGTTGAGTATGCCTGTCCTGTTATGGTCCTTAGACGAAAATAGATTCATTACTCGAAGAAATCCCAGCTACCAAAACAATTTATAACATCAACGCTTATCGTTGACAGAGCCCCCCCCCCCTTACCATCGTATAAGCGAGCTGATAGCAACAACATTAAAAGACGAATTTGTTTGTAACTTGTAACTGTTGATTGTGTACCCACTATCAGAAATTTACGATACATGAAAAGAGTATCTCTTCGCACGGACTATTGTCGTGATGATTTCAAACACTTATACATATATTCACACCTTTTGTATGATTACATTATAATAGACTTTGTAATAAGATAGTTTACTTGTCAATATATCTCCAGTAGTTGTAGTAACTTATCAACGTCTTTATTCATGTTTTTCTTAATTGCTGTACAGATTACAGGAGCTGACTCTAAGTCCGAGTGGCCATACATGGAATTAACCTAATCGCAATGTGGGACATGTGTCGTTTTCTTTGATTCATGAAGATCGATTACGTCACTCGTGGACTCTCCAAAAAAGAGAGTGAAGAAACCAGAAGTGATAAACCAACCATGCCCCCGGTGTAGACAATCAAAGCCAAGCTATCGTGTTCTGAGAGTTGTTTTGGGTGACCAGAATAGCCGCTGAACTTTCTTAGGCATTCCGTGATTGGAACTGACTAAAACCGAGTTCATATACTGGCAAACACCATTTAGGGGGTCGTCAGGTTATAAGAGGTCTGACCCAAATAAGATAACTTAATAAGCACTAATAATTACATAGAAAGAAATATTGTGCTACATCGTTCAATGCAAATAAGAAAATCAGATTGCAAGAGACGATCTTTAATTCAGTCCTTCAGTCCAGCACCTCTTGGCAGACAATGTTCTTTTTTTATTGCTCTGTTTCTTTCAAATATTCCCTTTTTGTTACTTGACGTTTTGTTAACTTCTTTCTTCGGTGAGAAACTTTGAACATCAAAATTATTACAAGTTCCTTTCTCACACTATTGCAACAATGATTATATATTATTACAATGATATTGAAAAATGAAGCTCTATCAAAAGAAGGGTCAGTCGCATATCCTTGTTCATGGCTGCCCGCTTGGCCTCTTTAAAGCCAAATTTCTCAAATTTGGCTTTGATTTTAAACAATTTGGCCTTTTTGAAGGCGTAACGTATGGACTAATTAAGGAAGATACAAGAAGAATATTATAAAGATTATAAAACTGTTTACAAAATAAGTTTATAAATTTGTGGAACTTACTGATTATTAATAACACCTTTTAAAATCTTGTATCAGGTTAATTTTTTTTCTTTTTTCTTTCTTTTCTTTATTAGTGTGTCACCACTCATCAAGGGTACTAGTTACTCGAGGATAAGAGATGGAATGATTGTCAGACGAAAGATAAAAAAACACCACAAGTACTTTAATTGAATGTTCTCTGATGAACTCATGGCATGCGTGCTCCTCCTCCCTCACCACACGTACTTGTGGCTAACCCAACAAGCAGCAAAATCCCACCTCTTCAGTGTTGTTGTCAATAGATGCCAGAAAACTATCTACTTTAATAGTTTCCTCTCTCGAACTGCTAGACATTGGATTTCCCTCCCTGTTTCTTGCTTCTCTCATTGTACTAACATACAGAAGTTTAATTGTAATATGAATAGACATCTCGCTGCTCAACTCCTCACAGCCCCCTGTCAGACACCATCCCAAATAGCAGCCCCTTACATTTACTTGTTTGACAAAGAGAGAAAAGAAAAAAAAACGAACTAAAATTAATCATTGCAATGAACAAAACTATGACAAGTATTTGTTGACATTGGATTTGAAGACGACCATGTTGTAGTAAGAAGGGAAGCAGTTCTATGGGATTGAGTTTGTTCTTTTTTCAAACTAACAAAAAACAAAAAAATAGGAAACTTTCTGCACAATCAATAGAGTTCTGATATAAGTATTGCTTTGTTTCTTGTGAGCTTCCTGCATCAAATGGCTACAATTTGAAGACGACAATGTAGTTGTCTTCAATTTTCAGGAAAGCGGTCCCTCAGTAATAAATTCCATAGGCGGGAAGCCCTTGCAAATAAAATTTGTTGATGAAAATTCCGCCTGATGCTGTGCACATGGCGATAGAAAATAAAACTCTTTCGGTGTGGCAGTAAACAAGTCCTCGCTGTGAATATCAATTACAAAAGATGAACATAAAGGCGGGAAAAGAATGGAGGCACATGCAAAACTATTTGTTAAAATTGTGCAGCAAAACTGCTTTTAATCTTCACTTTTTCTAGTGACCCGAACGAAACTGGAAATTTGCGTTTTTTTTTTTTGCGGTGTTTAATTAGATTATTTCTTGTGTCTTTGTTTTACATATACATACAGATATGTATATACATACATATATATGTATATATGTGCATGTATGTATGTATGCATGCATGTATGTATATATATGTATACATATATATACATATATATGTATACATATATATGTATAAATATATACATATATATGTATACATATATATGCATATATGCATATATTTATGCATATATATGTATACATATTTATACATATATATGTATACATATATATGTATAAATATATACATATATATATATGTATACATATATATATATGTATACATATATATATGTATATATTTATACATATATATGCATAAATATATATACATATATATGCATACATATATAAACATATGTATACATATATATATATACATATGTATACTAATTTACATACATATGTATAAACATATACATATATAAAATTATATAAACATTCTGATGAGTCAACGCGGATCGACCAACGTTTCTACATTCTTCATGTATCGTATATATATCGTCAGGACTGTAAATGTTTTGTATACATGAAGAATGTTGAAACGTTGGTCGATCCGCGTTGACTCATCAGAAAGTTTATATAATTTTATTGATGCAAAACCTTTACATGCGTAGTGAGCATTTTTGAAAGAATATTGATTTTAGTTGATATTAGCATTGAACCTAAACTTAAGTAACCAATTATACAAACATATGTATGATGAATGCTACTTCTTGACAGAAGTTTGCGATCTCTTCAGTTGAGCGTTGTGCGTCTGTGAGCACGTGACTTTTTAATCCAACTATAGCCCTTCATGAAAGTACACATATATAAAAACTTTCCTTCTCGTAAAAGTGAGCACATGATAATATTGTGAATCCTTGAATGTTGTGTCAGGTCACTTTAAGATTTGCAAATTAGACCACAAATATGATAACTTGGCATTGCCAGACGTGCTGTAGAAGCCTCCCCATAAAACTGTCGTTCCTGTCTTGGACTGTGTGATTTCAAATGATTTTTAAAACCAGCTTTTAACAAAAGTTATCTGCCACATAAAGTGCACTTCCGTTCATGTTGTAATTTGTCTGACATTCTATCTTTGTCCTGTTTTAAGAAAGCAATATCTACACGCTGCTCTTCAAAAATCTTACAACTTTCTCTGATGGTTTTTCTCCACACTGATCGATCTTTCGCGTGAGTTTCCCATTTATCTCAAGTATTTTCAAGTTGTTTTTCAGAGAATCCTTAACCCTTTTTCTTGGTTTATGTTGTTGTCTTTTACTCCTATCTATCTCACCATAAAACAGTTGTTTAGGAAGTCTTTTGTCCTCCATCCTAACCAAGTGTCCAGTTTAATGCATCTGATTTTGAATGATTTTCATTTCTATACTAGTATTATTTGATCGTTCGAGAACTACAGTGTCAGGCGTTAGAGTCCTCCAGTTAATAAATATTCTCTGAATACAATTTTGGTGAAACCTTTCTAATAATTGGAGATGCCTTCTATATGTTGTCCAAGTCTCTGACCCATACAGCACCATAGTAATAACGCACGCTTCATAAACACTTGCCAAAAAAAGAACTAACTTTGGCTACTCTGTGATTTATCTCAGCATCAAGTGTACTGTTTGATATGTCATGTATAACGCTAAGTAAGCGTTCCACCACCAAACTGTTCTAGTTGGTGTCAGTTTATAAATATGAGCTATCTGCTCATATACAAATTATACTTAATTTGCATATCAGTACACATTCCTTACCCAGCTATATCAAATTGCCCGTGACATTTAACTTCTTACCATCAACCAAGATGTTTGGTTCAACATATGGCATTTCTATAGGAGGAGAATATATAACATGTTTTCTTGAGGCTGATGGTAAGTCCAAAAGCTTTACAATCCTCTGATAACTTGTCCAAAATCATCTGTGTGTCTGCTTCTGAATGTGACACAAGGTCTGCATCATCTGCATATAAAAGTTCAAGAACAAGGTTCTGAAAAGTTTTGGACTTTGCGTTGAGACATCTCGGGTTAAAAAGTTTACCTAATGTACAAACCGAAGCTTCATCCCAATATCGCAATTGCTAAAAGCATGCACCAGCATCACAACGAAATATATGGAAAATAATGTAGGAGCAAGTATATCACCTTGTTACACACCGTTTCCAATTGAAATTGGATCAGATAGAGATCCATTAAAAAAATATATACATACACATATGCATACAGATATATACAAATATATGCATACATATATATATGATGATTGCAGCATCTCTACAGACTGCGGTCTCAGGTTTCATATTCTGCATCAAATAGCCCCTGATGTGTTCTCAGGTGGCTTTGAAGGCCGGCAGCTGATTTACAAGGACAATGATAGACATGACACACAAAGGTCAAAATCTTAACAGGGCTGATTGGATCCGAATGCGGAATACTGTCTTTGTGCACAACCATATGCATTTTCAGTTGAGATGCATACCTGCATATAACACACACTGTGCTATCAGGTCACTTTGGAACACTGGATGATGATGGACTGTCATTGTAAGATTTCATATGGTTCACATACCCTGCCTTTGACAGAAGAACATGACCCCACATTTCATAAATCCGATTTGCATGGTCACATGGCAAATTCTCTAGGTTTTTTTCTTTTCTCAAGTACTCTTTTCAGCATTGCATGCTCCATCCTCTTGACATGAAGAGAACCATAGCCATTTTTTACCACTTTCTGTCACACACCACGATCAACCACAGTTGCTTCCCAGGTGTCGACATCAATATCTGTATCCTTCAGATTGCTTTTGAGGCCATGTTCGTAATCCTTTCTAGGCTTATTTTGTGGATGCTTACCACTCAAAAGTTCTCCATAGAAGAGTTGCTTTGGTAGGCGACCATCATCCATGCATATGAAGTGACTCACCCAGCACAACTGAATTTTAGGTTTGGACATAGTGCTTTTTCTAGCACCTCTGTGTCTGGTGTGTGCATTTGATGTTTAAAATATGTCTGACAAAATAGCGAAATAAAAAGGAACAAACCTAGTTATGTGTTCATTAACGTTTCATCTTTATTTCAAGACTTCCTCTGGATGAATGAGATTAAGAAAACAAAAACACCAGTACAAATATTTTGAACTTTTTCATATGCAAAGTCTGACGCTATTCTATTTCAGAAACAGAAAAAGACGTTGGAAATTCAAAAAAGGAGAGGAACTTGAGTTGTTAAAGATAGGGAGATTTTTAATAACGTCATATAGCCATTAATATGTTTTTCAAAGATATGAACGCAGTTAATATTCTTTCTGGAAAACAATATGTCTGTTAAAATTCAAATATAGGTGTGTAACAGAAATAAAATGAGTGTGTTTTTGTTATGTAATTTATTGATTGAGATTATACGTATTAATTAAGGTATTTCTTTGGTGTGAGAGGGTTAATCTGTGTCTAAAAGCTCCCCTGCTTTTTTGAATTTCCAACGTCTTTTTTTCGTTTCTGAAATAGAACAGCGTTACACTTTGCACATGAAAAATTTTCAAATATTTGTACTGGTGTTTTTGTTTTCTTAATCTCATTAATCCAGAGGAAGTCTCGAAACAAAGACGAAACGTTAATGAAGATATAACTAGGTTTGTTCCTTTTTATTTCTCTCTCTTTCTCTCTCTATATATATGCACACAAACATATATATATATATACGTACAATAACATTTTTTTTACATAGGCATCACTACTTATCAAGGCCCAGAGGCCACTCGAGGATAATACAATAATAACTGATTTCTAAAATATATAATTTTTATATCTTGTTTCTACTTTAAATTCTTCTTTCAATACACATAATAAACTTTCTAGCAGTTTTCTTCTTCCCCCCCCCCCAAGAACATCTATTCCAGGAGTTGTTTCGTGGTCCTCCACCCAGCACGTGCAAGATGAATCAGGAAAATTCATACGTTTACGTAAGAATAATAATAAAAAATTTAATTAACTACATGTTTTTTGGAATGATACCAAATGAAATACACGCACGCACAGAAATTTATTGTGTCAGATGCAACTATCAACGCATGGAGAGTGGGCATGGGACGTTGAGCAGTATTACCCATCACAGAGTCTAAACATTTTGTAATATACTAAACATCAAAACTGGATGAAGAAGAAAACACACCACCAAATTACGTTTCCATTTTCCGGGCTTTAAGAATCAACTCTGAATTAATCTGAAGAGCGAACGGGGAAATGTGTCTAACCGCTCGTCAGCTTCAGATGGAGAATATAAAGGTCCTTTATGAGTGTCTATGTAGAGGGATGGGGGGGGGAGAACAAGAAAAATATATCAATTGTAGTTGTTATAGAGAAACAGTTAAAGTTAGTAATAATAATTGCTGTAAGATGGAAAACATAATCGTTAATAATTTACAAATTCAAAGGATATTATAAGACTTACCACTAGAAATTCTTTTTTGTCAACAATCTGATTACCATCGGCATCAAACATATTAAATGCAATTCTGAATCCGGAATGTGGCTCTGAAGTTAAAAAAAAAAAAAAAAAAAAAAAATGAATGCTGATGGCAACAGAATTTCAGAAATTACAAACAAAGAAGATTCATGCTAGTTTCAAACCATATGCATCAGCATTGCTGGCAGAATAGAATGACGTAAGATTGTAACGTTGTCCGGGAACCAACATGTTGTAGCCTTACTTGTAAAGCAAACAAAGAATAGCAAAGAACTTCAACTCGCTTTTTATTTTGTATGACGACATTTCCTCATTCTTTCGTTACCACTGTGTACGTCCCTCACGTGATTATGTTCTTGAACATCATCTACATCTCTAATGTGATCTCCTAAAACGGTGGGAGGAAGTGATAAGGATGGGCTTGACGGAAAGAGGGATAAATAAAAACCTGACCAGGGATAGATTAGTTTGGAAGTCAATTTCCTAAAACCATCCAACGAACATGGAACTGATATTAAACTGAATATGTTAATGGTGGTGACCTCGATGTATCTCGACGGGAATTTTTAAAAAATCAAATAAAAATCATTTCAGTCAGGTGCATAGGTCTGTTTTTTTAGCATGACCAATATTTTAATTGTTGGCAATCACAAATGCCTTCAATAAACTTGGGTAGAATAGATGAGATATTCACACTGTTCTTATGCTACAATTGAACCTTACTTTAAAGTTACTTTTTGTTTTTCACTAATGGGCTCCCAGGCAATGTCGAGTAGGTATAGCTAGTTAAATCACTTGTTGAAATACCTGCATGTGTTAGGTAATAACATGGTTATAAGTTAAATTAGTTATTATCGATCTATCTGTCTGTCCATTGATATTTTAAAAATAGTTTATATTAGGAGTTTTTTTATTGTTTATAGAATAAAATGTAGCAATGGGTTTTAGCTGAGGATGTTTACATAAATTAGCTAAGTTTAATAAACAAAATGACCTTGGGCAGGCATACGTGGAAAGGTCGCACACTGACATATGTGTGCTTTTCGAATGATGACGTAATGGAATTGAGGACAAGAGGTCAAGAGTTCGGGAAGATTAGAGAAAGGAGTAGAGTTTGAGTTTGGTCCCCGAAGTGAACAGACGTGCTTCAAGCCAGGAAGCGAGGCTGTGAAGAACAACCATGTAGAACCGAAATGCAGACTCCTGCCACCATTTGAGACAGCTGAAATAAATTTATATTTTAAAAATATCAAGTGTTATTCTGTGGTTTCACAAAAGAAGGAAAAACAGAGGTCTCAATTGGTTATGGTATTGGTCATTTCATGTTTCATCACGGAGCTCAGCAGTGAAGATAGAAGAACTCGTTGAGAAAGAAAAGGTATGAAACATTCTTCTTATAAAACAATGATACCTTTTTGTAAATATGAACTGTAATATATACTCATGTGATAACTCTGATACAACATGACTCAGGTTATATCCTCTGGCTAAACAACACTACATACAATTAATATGGTGTAATTATAAGAACAATATCTCTCACCCACTATACAGCACATGTCCTAAGAAGGATTTATAATAATGAAACAGACTGGGACCCTATAACATCTGTAAGCAGTCAGGCTCCCAAATACTTGAAAACAAACATTAATTGATAAAGCTGCAAAACCATAATTTGTTCGAATTACCAGCTCTAGGAAGGTTGTTGACCCGGACTAAGAAAGCCTCCCTTCTCCGTTCATTTGGTGTCATGATGTACAAGGTAAGTAGCATAGGTTTAAGATCAGCTTTCCTTCACCTAGACAGATAATCTGACAAGATCTACAGGTGCATCAACACCAAACACACTGTGCCTGAGTTCTAAACCAGCTATTACTAGTAGGATTATAGGATTAATTGTATTTAAAATAAGTACTCATAATAAGTATTTACTTATAAAGTTACATTTACGGGGAGATCCTTTTTCGAGCTGATATGCTATTAGATATGTTGCGCGCACACACATACACACAAACATATCACAATTACGCACAGATTATCTACCCTTGGCATGATTTCCGATTTGTCCGACATGTGGCATTCTCTACTTCCTATTTCACTTTCTTTACCCAACTTCCGTTGTATACCTATCTCTCTATCTCCCTCTCTCTCTCGGTCTCACTCTCTTTCATTTGAATCGTCCATGTGAACGCACGCACATTTTCCGTTTGCCTTGGCAGGCAAATACTTACGTTTAAGAGTAAACGTACGTACATTATTTTTCAAGGTAAGAATGAATACAGGTGTTTATATTAACGAACTCCTGTATACACTCATACACCCATACGCAATGAACAGTCTAACTTCATGCATGTATACAGCTTCATACATGCTCATTCGTATACATATACATATACGTATGTATACAAACACTCTCTTATTGTTTTTACATATTTCAAGTTAAAATTTTCAAGAAGATGGAGTGTTCAATCACGTAAGGGTAACCAATTTATAAAGATCTGCAGAGAGCGTGTTCAATATTTTGTAGAGGCTGTTTTTTTTTGCTTGTGATCACCACTTATCAAGGCCCGGAAGCCACTCAGGGATAAGGGTTATTGCAAGTATATTACGTTAGTGTGGAGATTTGATGAAGTGTTTACTTAAGGGGGCGGTTCATTAGGAATTTGTTAACATTGGACTTGAAGACATCCAAGTTGTAGTCCGGTGGGAAGCAGGCAGACGGAACAGAGTTCCACAGGCGCGCAGTTCTAAGAAAGAAGCTTTGTTCATGGAATCCACGTTTTGATTTAGGCACAGATATAGAGTGGGGGAAATTTTTCACAGTGGATTCAGCTAGACGGGTGTTTTTCATGAAAGATTGGCGAGGGGGGACCAGAGATTGGAGTTCAGACGAGCACCTGCCATGGGAATAACGATGTTACGTTGAAGGTCGCCACTTTTTGAGATATGTAAGACCAAGTTTACTGAATAAATTTGAAGAAGACATTAAAAAGAAAACACTTCAAAAGAGATGTTAAAACAGAGTTAAAATATATACAAATAAGATGCTTTATTTAACTTAAGAAAATAAATAACATGCTTTATTTAACTTAAGAAAATAAATAACATGTTTTAATTAACTTAAGAAAATAAATAAGACGTTTTAATTAACTTAAAAAAATAAATAAGATGCTTAATTTAACTTAAGAAATGTTCATATTTTTTTTCGCAATTATAAAAATTTTTTGTCAACATTGGAAATATTTTCAAATTTTCATCATTACAGAATTAGCGTGTCTGTCCCCCCACTCTTAAGAAAAATCTCTTAGAGATTTCACGTTCAGTTTGATACAACCATAACTACAATGAGGATCTTCGTTATTTTCGTCAAAAGTGGAAATATTTTTTAATTTTTACCAGCTATTTGCAAATAGCTTCACTATGTTGGTTAAGGGAGTAGCCCCCCCCCCTGCAAAATATCCGATTGATGGTGATGCACTGCAAAACTTTTCTGGCAACTTCTACAGCTGTACTGGCTCCAACTATATTGGTTGCCTTTCTGTCAGACTTTGCAATGCAGAGAGGTGGATTCTAGTAACTGGGCCAACGTAGGTCTCTTTATCACCCGTCCAAGCCTGCACCCAGAGAAGCAACGCCAGTCCTGACTTTATAGTCACAGCCGACACTGCAGTGCACCAGACTAGATGCAGAATGCCATTGTCTTATTAGACAGAAGACTGCCAACAAAAAAAGATTAATTTGTATTACTGTAATAATAATAATAATAATAATAATAATAATAATAATAATAATAATGATAATAATAATAATAATAATAATAATAATAATAATAATGATAATAATAATAATAATAATAATAATAATAATAATATGATAATAATAATTATAATGATGATGATAATAATAATAATGATACCAATAATGATGATGATAATAATAATAATAATGATACCAATAATGATGATGATAATAATAATAATAATGATACCAATAATGATGATGATGATAATAATAATAACAACAACAAAAAACAACTGTAAATAGATTAACACTTTTAGACAAATCACTCCCCTAAAATACATTTTACTTTTTTTTTTAGATGATTACATGGCGAAAAAAACAAAAAACAAAAACAAAATAATAATTTTAGAATTTTTAGAGAGATAGCGATTTTGCACATAAATTTAACATAAAATGATAATCATTGCCGACTTATAATCTACTCTAAATATTTTATAATAAAAGTAAAAAATCATAAAAAAAAAATTGAAACAAAATACATTTAAATATGATATTGTATTCGTCCAGATTTCGTATATATTATTATAGAATCGTAATTTCAAAAGTAAAGAAAAAAAAGTATTTGGGTACCATCAGCTAGAATCGAAACCGAAAGCAAAACTGTAACATTCAAAGCTGGTGACGTTACCACTGTACCAATGTGACACGTACATATACTGATAAAAATAAACCAAGATGAATGCACAAAATGTATAATGATTTTTTTCAGTTTTGACCTCTTTTTTGACCCTTTACAAACTATTTTAACCCGCTAAAGACCCATAAAATAACTGTTCATAAAAAATCCAATCATTTGAGACCCCTTGCACTGCTCTGTGACTTTTAGTTTCGGAAAAGATAGAGTCTGAAAATATGGAGAGAGACAGACATAGTACCTTTTATATATTGGATTACTTTTAGTTTATAAGATGATGTTTACATGAGGAGGTGTTTTCTATAATGCCTAGAATTTAAGGTTTCTCTTTTTTTTTATTGAGCAGCTTATTCCTATCTTTAAATCTCGTAATATATAATTTCTCAGCAAGACATAACTAATAAGGCGAGTTAAGGGAGAAACATGTTTTAGCTTTTACCAGGATATTCTACTTTGCACTTTGTTACATTTTGTTCAATTAATTGATAATATTAGAAAGTGATGTTTTTCTTTTATGGTTTGGATTCTCAAAGGAGTATTTATTACTGTTGAACCTTTCCTTATAAGTTTTATCTTAAATTTATAAAATTTATTGATATTTGGGTACTCTTTGGTGGATATTGTGGCTTTATATACTACAGAGGTTATTAAGCAATTTCCATTGAGTAGACATTCTCGTTTATTCAACCAATTATATGATTTAATTAATCTATTTGTGTTCAATTAATTTGTATTGGTCGAAATTTTCCTCTTGCGATTTTTAATTATTTTTTCCAGATTGTCACTACAACTATAACTAAATTTTACTGTGTTTTGTTATAAATTTTTTTTATATATTTTTCATATATTTTCAAATTTATGCTATATATATATATATATATATATATATATATATATATATATATATATATATATAACTACTTCATTTACTCACATAAAATTGATATGTAAAAGTATAAATTTATGCGTCAACTTTAAGTATTTACTTCAAAACGCTAGCAAATAAATATTGGGAACTCAAGGAAAGCGGCCGTTTGCTGGTAATCGAATGGAAAATAGTAGGACAAGCCAACACTTGTAGAGACCTAGACGACCCATGTAAATTATGCCTTCATTAAAAATTTGCTTTACTTTAAAGAACCCTAACATCTATTAAACTGTAGAAGAGAAATAGCGAACAACTGTGTTCATAGGATAAAATTTACTCAAGGATAGAGATACAAAATAACTTTAAAACTAACAAAAACAATAGAAAATAAACAAATAAATAAATAAAATAAATAAACATGCATATACAAAAACTATCGTACATATATATGTATGTGTGTGTGTATATATATATATATATATATATATATATATATATATATATAAAATAAAAATTACATTTAAATTTACCAAAATGATCCAAGATGGTAAAATTAAAGTATATTATAAATATTAAAGAATTAATATATATAAAATTATCTCAGCCAGATGTAAAAGCTCGATAAAACCAAATAGGAAATAGAGCTTATAATATGAGCAAACAGTTTTTAACATATTTTTTAACATATTTTAACTGTTTGCTCATATATATATATATATATATATATATATATATATATATATATAAAACATATAAAAAAAAAAACTAACCTAGATTTAAAACAGGTCAAGACACTAGATATCCTAGCTAAATAGAACACACACAAAGAATCAGGTCAACCAGAGATCAAATGGGCCTTTGTCCTATAAGTGCATGTTCATTGGCTGATAGGAAGGGCGCGGTGATACTAGAAAGCTGATTGGCTAACTAATATCTCAATAGAAGGTGCGTATATAAAAACGACAGACAACCACAAAATTCGCGCATAAGACTGAAGAATCCTAGAGTGGATGAAACGCCGAATATTCAGTGTACCTTAATCGCCATATATATTTTATAAATTACTGACTAGGTCTACCTACGTATTAAGCACTTTTGAAGTAAATACTTAAAGTTTACACATAAATCTATACTTTCGTATATTAATTTTATGTGAGTAAATGAAGTAGTTATATATTATATTATATATTATATATATTACATATATATTATATTATATATATTATATATATATATTATATTATATATATATTATATATATTATCTATATATCTATAAAAGTGAACGTGTCTGTCTGTGTGTGTGTCTGTCTGTGTACATTTCCCTACGCAATAACTCTGTCAATTTTTAGTCTATAGACTCGAAATTTGAAATACCGGGTACTGAGATTTGGGAAAATCGATGTGACGGGTGTCAGCCAGAAATTTGGCTGTTAAGGGGTCAAATTTCAACGATTTGACCTTTAAGAACTATACCAAACTCCTCCGCCAATTTTGGGTCTAGACACTTGAAATTTTAGATATAGGTTCCTTGGACATGGATCTAACTTAATAACTTCATTTGAGCCCAAAACAATAACTGTTAAGGGGTCATAATAGGGGTCAAAGTTAAAAAAAATTGACCGCTTTTTTTTTTGCTCAACATACACCTCCGAACACCCGGGCAACGCCGGGCTGAAATGCTAGTATATATATATATATATATATATATATATATATATATATATATATATATATATATATATATATATATATATATATTATATATATTATATTATATATATATTATATATATTATATATACTATATTATATTATATATATATTAATTATATTATATATATATATTATATATTATATTATATATATATTATATTATATATATATTAATTATATTATATATATATTATATTATATATATATTAATTATATTATATATATATTATATTATATATATATTATATATGTTATATATTATATATATATTATATATATATTATATATATATTATATATTTTATATATATATATTATATATATATTATATATATTATATATATATTATATATATATTATATATATATTATATATATATTATATATATATTATATATATATTATATATATATTATATATATATATTACATATATCTATTATATATATATTGCTCGTTGTAATTTAGATATATGATAAGCTTGATAGGTAAATATCCTAGAGCTAATTTTATATTCAGTAATGTGATTGATAATTTACAATTTAAATTAGAATTAAATTAAAAATTCGTTTCACAAGCAGGAACAACAACAAAGTCAATAATTTGTACGATCGTTTCGGAAAACAATGTTTTTATTGTGGTAGACATTAAGCCACGGGCAATAATTTTTGCATATAGTATTTTTTAAAAAAAACAAAGTTTCCTCATCAGCAAATGTATTGGGAAGGGTTTTTTAAGACACCATAAATAAACCTAGCATTAAAAGTAAGTCAGATGTATCTTTTGATTCTTTGCCTTTTGAAATCAATAATCAACGACAAATCATTCATATGGATGTTAATTGTACCTATTTACTATGCCTCCCCACGGGACAGAGTTAGACACCAGGGTCGTTTTTTAACGTGGAGAAAAGGTACAAAAATAAAAATTGTCTCAGTCGTGAAGGATTTCTCCTCCACCGAAAGAGAACAAGAAATAGAAGTGCAGCATCTGAAGAACAGATGGTATTTATTTGCTCCCCCACCGAGCAAATTAGGCACAAGGCCAATTTTTAATGTGAGGAGTGAAGGGAGGGGGAAGGGAAAGGGGGGACCAGCTCCCGAGAGGTGGGAAATGGGAGCTGGTTAAAGGTCAGGCATGTGGGGTTGCCCCCACATCTGGTCTTTGCTAGTCATAGCTAGTCATAGCTTGCAGTATCTGCCGGAACAGATGGTATTTATTTGCTCCCCCACTGAGCAAATTAGGCACAAGGCCGTTTTTAATGTGAGGTAAAAACCAGCTCCCCTAAAAGGGGTCACTCTGGTTACCAAAAATAATAATTGTCCCAGTATAGAGGGTTTCCCCTCCATTGACTGGTACAAATCATCTTAAGTGCAGCATCTGTCGGAACAGATACTACACTTTGATCCCGGCCCGAAGTCCAAGAACAACAGAAAAAAAGCCAAGCCTCTTTTCTGTTTATCTGCCGAAACAGATACTACACTTTGATCTTGTCCCGAGGGCCAAGAACGAACCAAGAATTACATTTTTATATATATATAGTTACTAGATATTGTACATTTTGCATGTCACTAGGCATCTCGATGCTGTTGATTAGAATTGTAGAATTTTGCAAGCTCAACTGGCATTGTTGACACAATACTGTCTGCCTGCCATCAATTTCCATGTTTGCTGACAACTAGATAAATGTGGAATGGGAATAAACTATTTGGACACTCGGCTACAGGATTCCTTTCATTCTAATACCTAAATCCATTTTGGAATAACAAATGGTGGCTTTTTTTTTTGCTGTTAAAAAACATGAAACACGAATTGTCTCCCCTTAGAAGTACTACTACTTTAATAAGTAAATGTATCTCTCTCTCTGAAATAAAAACCATTAGTCACAGATTTTGTAGGATTTTGGAAAATATAAAGAGTGTATTCTTAGATATTATATATTTCGGCAAATTGTTTGGTGGTCTTCCGCTATTCAATAAAACAGGTGTAAGACATACTACATAAAAACAAAAACAAATAATACTGTACATTTTGGCATATAAGAAGACCCTTGAAGTAAAAAAAAAAAATATCTTTAAAAACCAATATTTCATAAGATACCGGGTGTTACAATCTTTAGCCTAGGCTAAACAAACATGGTTTCGTGATTTAGCAGTCGTCTTATACAACCGATATATGATAAATTTATTAAAATTTGCTCCAATTTTGTACCTAATCTGACGGTTGCCTTATACGTCGAAATATACGATATTTGTTAGAGTGTCATTTTTGTGGATCATTTTTCAGCAGTTTTTATTACACATTAACAAAAAAATCCTAACTTTAGTGGATTTTGAGTGACCTGTTCTTCATATCCAGTATTGCAAAGAGAGCTCCAGTGCGAGTGATTCAAATAATACAACTGCGAATTATTAAGAACTTCTGCTCAATCATGCTTGATGGAACACGAGCATGCTACCCCCATTGATTAAACAAAGGGTTCCATTCGAAATTTCGTGCAGATTTCCTTCAACAAGATACACCTGAAGATAAGAGGTTACATTAACTGAACATAAAGCTCAAGATGAGAACTGTATGCCGCAGAATCCAGATAATATGAGTAAAAAAATCATGAACGTAGCTACAAACAAGATACTAAAAAAAATGGAATCGCTTTTGTCAACCACATAAAACACAGGGTTCATACACATTTTCAGTGTCCATTTTCAAGGACTTTTCCAAAGAGAATTCAAATTTTCAAAAGAAAATTTGATATAAAAAAATCATCTAATAAACCAAAAAACTAATAATATTTAAATTAATATTTAAAAAATATTCTAAACGTATTTGTTTCCCTTTTTTAATTTCACTTCGGCAACATCCATAAAGTATATAAATAACAGGGTAATTTCATGATAAAGGGACATAACTTTTGTATTTACAATAACGGAAATAATATGATGCAAGTTCAGAAAAAGGCATTCATTTCGATTTTATTTCTAACTAGCAGGACCTGTTAAGCGGCATTACCCAGTGGAAGCCCCCCCCCCCCGCAGCAAAAAAGTAAACTACGGTTGTCAGACACTGGCGGCCGGGTCTGAAATAAAATAATCTGGCTTTCACTGGTGAGTAGTGATGGTTTGCGTAGATAAGATGCAGGTACTTTTTGAATGTAGGAAAAAAAGCAATTAAGGGAATACTATAATCAGTATGAATTAATAAAAGTACTAAAAATGGTCCATTAGAATAATAATGGAAAGTAAAAACAGAAGTTTCAAAGGTTATGGATTCTCACTGTATATGAACTGATCGAAATCAGTGGAAGCAGTCCTGGTTGTTTCCGTTTGTTGTTCAAGTCTTCCTCTTCTTTTCAACTCTTTCACCAATAGTAGTGAATTAAATTCCAGTTTTATGTCGTCCTTTCTTAACGTTTAAAACAAAACAATTAAAACTTTTTTCACTGTACTTCTTTAAGTATTTGTCATAATAGACACCCCATGCAAAGAACGGTATCCTTTTTTTTTTGTGTGTGTGTGTGGGGGGGGGGGAGAATAATTCTCCCAAATTTAAGCATGATAATTGTTGCGAGCAGAGCTGCCCGCAAATGCTAAAAAAAAAATAAAACAAAAAGAAAATTGGGGTGGCATTGCTAGTAGAAAAGAAATACATTTGTTTATCGTGCGTGCGTACAAACCTGGCACCCATTGAATTACAGTGCATGATACAGGTCTTTATATCTCTGTAAGTTCTTGTCTCCACAAAATTTGAATGCGCTTTTCATAATTAGCATTTTGGAAAATCTATAAATGGCGTCATTCTAACAAAATTGTGGAGTTGGACCTAATGTAGAAATTTACTCCCCCATAAAAAACTTAATGTGTGCGCAATTTGGAAAAGCAGTCCGTAAAAGAAATGAAACTCGAATACTCCACCAGACTCGGTAATCTAATTAATGTAATTTACGTTTACACTGTAATGTAGGTAATCGAGTAATAAAACTGGTAAGACCTTAACTTTCAAACACACTGGTCGGTCTGTGAATTGAAGTACGTAAGCACAAATTGGAAAATATCAAAACATTTACAAAGAAAATAAAGAAGACAAAAAAATTTAAAAAATCGATGGATGCATTTTGAGGGTGCTGGGAATGGTCCTGTTGTCATAATTTGGATCGGTAGCGAGCATGAGTTGTACAGAGGCGCATCTCCGATCTCGCTCGTTGAAGATTGTGTCACTTTCAGACATGATAGAGGGTTCCCATCGCTCTTAGGATTTGTACATAACTTACCAACTAGTAGATGGTCTACAACAAAATAAAAGAAAACCGGTTTTCATCAAATGGAAATGGAATCATGTTGTCTTTTCTAGAGTGACAATTTTATCGTTCCATCCTGTACTTAGGCAAACCTCTTAGATAATGTGAATAATCATCTCCCTACATAACTCTACACTTAATCTTAATTCACAGTAGCCCCTGTTATATCACAGGCACAGTGTGGCTCATTTGAGCTGAATATAAATAAACAAATAAAAAATTTACATTGCCTTTAATTCCATACAAAATAAACAGTTGGACCAATATTTTTTTAAATTTAGCACAAATGTATTTTATGGGCTTGGAAGTGTTCTTAGACGCATTTTGTATGGGAATACAAGATAAGTATCAAAAATTGATAATCAAAAAAATCCCATTAAAGAAAGAACAGTCTGATTTTGACCAAAGTTAACACTTTTATACAACCTAACATCACAAGTGCATTTGAAAAGTTTTATCACCGAACAAGCAGAGGGGCCTGGCAGAAAAAAATCAACAGTAAGTTCTTTGATAAAACAGAGATTCCCTCGGAATGAATGTTTCTGTTTAGACCATAATTTAATCATGCTACTTGACTTTTGCATTTTAAACTTCAATTCAAGTCATTGTATATAAAAATAATTTTATAGGATTAACACAAGGTTCTCTACTTTGCAATGTAGACTACAAGGTATTGTGAACTAAGTCACTGCAGGGAGACACGTAAGCTTCTCCCCGGTGCATTATGATAGTGTTCGACTTGAGCAGGCAATCAATCGATTTCATTGAAAAATGGACGATTTCAGCGATTTCAGCGACAATAAAAATATTGAAAGTGTAGAAGATTCATGGAGTTGTGTTTTTTTATTCATATATGTTTTTTATTTATATATATTTTTTATTTATATTTTTTTTTATTTATATATATTTTTTTTATATATTTTTTTATTTATATATGTTTTTATTTATATATGTTTTTAATTTATATATGTTTTTATTTATATGTTTTTTATTTATATATGTTTTTTATTTATATATATTTTTTATATATGTTTTTTATTTATATATGTTTTTTATTTATATATATTTTTTATATATGTTTTTTTATTTATATATGTTTTTTATTTATATATGTTTTTTTATTTATATATGTTTTTTTATTTATATATGTTTTTTTATTTATATATGTTTTTTATTTATATATGTTTTTTTTATTTATATATGTTTTTTTTTATTTAGATAGGTTTTTTATTTATATATGTTTTTTTATTTATATATATTTTTTTATATATGTTTTTTATTTATATATGTTTTTTTTATTTATATATGTATTTAATTATATATGTTTTTTATTTATATATGTTTTTTATTTACATATGTTTTTTATTTACATATGTTTTTTATTTACATATGTTTTTTATTTATATATGTTTTTTATTTATATATGTTTTTTTATTTATATATGTTTTTTATTTATATGTTTTTTATTTATACATGTTTTTTATTTATATGTTTTTTATTTATATATGTTTTTTATTTATATGTTTTTTATTTATATATGTTTTTTATTTATATGTTTTTTATTTATATATGTTTTTTTTTATTTATATATGTTTTTATTTATATATGTTTTTTTATTTATATATGTTTTTTATTTACATATGTTTTTTATTTACATATGTTTTTTATTTACATGTTTTTTTATTTATATATGTTTTTTTATTTATATATGTTTTTTATTTATATGTTTTTTATTTATATATGTTTTTTATTTATATATGTTTTTTATTTATGTTTTTTTTATTTATATATGTTATTATTTATATATGTTTTTTATTTATATATGTTTTTTATTTATATATGTTTTTATTTATGTTTTTTATTCATATATGTTTTTTATTTATATGTTTTTTATTTATATATGTTTTTTATTTATATATGTTTATTATTTATATATGTTTTTTTATTTATATATGCTTTTATTTATATATGTTTTTTATTTATATATGTTTTTATTTATATATGTTTTTTATCTATATATGTTTTTTATTTATATGTTTTTTTATTTATATATGTTTTATTCATATATGTATTTTTATTTGTATATGTTTTTTATTTATATATGTTTTCTATTTATATATGTTTTTTTATTTATATATGTTTTTTATTTATATATGTTTTCTATTTATATATGTTTTCTATTTATATATGTTTTCTATTTATATATGTTTTTTATTTATATATGTTTTTTATTTATATATGTTTTTTATTTGTGTTTTTATTTATATATGTTTTTTATTTATATATGTGTTTTATTTATATGTTTTTTATTTATATATGTTATTATTTATATATGTTTTTTATTTATATGTTTTTATTTATATGTTTTTTATTTATGTTTTTTATTTATATATGTTTTTTTTTATTTATATATGTTTTTTATTTATATGTTTTTTATTTATATGTTTTTATTTATATGTTTTTTATTTATATATGTTTTTTATTTATATATGTTTTTTATTTATATATGCTTTTTTATCTATATATGTTTTCATTTACTCTGAAAGTTTACAACAAAACAGAAATAAATAAAAAATTAGGCACAAGGCCATTCAAAAATTGGAGAGTGGGTGTCTATGGTCATCCTCATCCCTATACCTTTGCTTGTCTATGCTTGATCCTAGCTAAAGTGCTTATTCAATACTTCAAGTACACCGGGGATTGGTTCTACCTAAGATTCCTAAATCATATCGCACGCGCGCGTGTACGCATGTTTTTTTGTTTTTGTTTTTTTAAATATATGTATAAATATGTTACAGACATTGAAATCAATTTGTAGACATAGAAGTATATAAAAAAAGTGGTTTATTGTATTTCATTGGCTTGGGGTGGGGGAAAAAGAATAAAGTCCAAAAAATCAAATCAAAATGTTAGTAAGACCATCCCAACCCTCTCTTATATCTAGATCAATCCCGGGCAACGTCGGGTCTCCCTACTAGTCAGTAAATAACTTTGAAGTTTTTTTTTACTAGAGTTTATTGATTTAATTTATAAGTTGGCATAATACTTATTTGCCACTGAATTCAATCCCTTATTTTCTCCCTAATAACTATGACGTAGCAGAAGACTGGGCCAACTGAATATATGAATGAATGCTTTTCTGCCGATTCGGATAACAGTATGAAAACATCGAATGAAATGTCACTAAAACAGGTCGATTATTACAAGTACTTAGGATTCTTTATCCCATCTTCATTCAAAGATTTCAACATCAAAAATGGAATGGCATGGTCTGATAATGATTTCAGAAAAATATGAACATCACATCTCAGCAAAAAACGTCAAATTGAAATTTTTTTAAAATCTATAATACAATCCATCATCTTTTATAGTTCAACACCATGGACACTTTCTAAACAGTTGAAAACATTCTACCGATCCAGAAGATATCTCACTACTGATGCAATTCTCTATCTATATAAAAGCCAAGTACGTCCAAGGATGGAATACTGTTGCCATATCTGGGCAGGAGCTGCTAAAAGCAGCCTATCCTGCCTTGACAGAGTACAAAATAGACTTCGTGGCTTAGTGGGGGATGCCCTTTTCTCTACCCTGCAACCTCTCTCCCACAGAAGAGACGTTGCGAGCCTATCCTTGTTTTATCGTTATTTCCATGGCAGGTGCTCGTCTGAACTCCAATCTTTCACGAAAAACACCCGTCTAGCTGAATCCACTGTGAAAAATTTCCCCCACTCTATATCTGTGCCTAAATCAAAACGCGGATTCCATGAACAAAGCTTCTTTCTTAAAACTGCACGCCTGTGGAACTCTGTTTCGTCTGCCTGCTTCCCACCGAACTACAACTTTGATGTGTTCAAGTCCAACGTTAACAAATTCCTAATGAACCGCCCCCTTAAGTAAACACTTCATCAAATCTCCACACTAACGTAATGTACTTGCAATAACCCTTATCCCTGAGTGGCTTCCGGCCTTGATAAGTGGTGATCACATTGTAAAAAAAAAAAAAAAACATGCTGGCATGGTGCATATACCCGCCTTCTCATGAGAGATGCGAATCTCATGGAAGATTTAGCCGATTAAACAACAAATCTATGGCGAAGTTCATGTGGCATCGTTTATTACCAAAGCAATAAATGTTCAGTTTGCAGGCCATTGTTTTAGAGAAGTAAATGAAGTTATTTCTTCCCTACTTCTGTGGAACCTTACTACCCACTCCAGAAGTAGAATGCTCACATACCACAATGTCATTGCAAGGGGTCCCAATGTTGAGAGACGGGACATGAAAGCAGTTGTGTGGGACCAGGATATCTAGCATGAGCATGTGAACTGCATCATCTTGACTATGGTTGAAAGATGATGATGAACCAGACACAAGAGACAACCTGGCGTGAGGATACTTTTCCCTATAAATAAACCCTGACTAAATATTAAAAATCACATGGTATTCACGGCCCAAATAAGATCTCTTCTGTTTGACTAACTCACATTGGTTTTTATGAGAAACTAGCCTGGGTGTCCGGCATTGCCCGGGTGCTTGGAGGTATGTGTTGAGCAAAAAAACAAAAAAAGTGATAGTAGGCAGAGAAGAAAGTGAAAAAAATATGACATCTTAGCCGATGTCTCCATGACATGACCGGAAGTCAAAAGCGTTGAAATTAACTGAAGTCAATCCAATGGTGATGAGAACTTGCTAAAATGTCGGCAACCCCCCCCAAAAAAAACCCGACCCCTCCTTGTACAAAACGGCCGAGTTTAGGGTGAAGGAATTAATGTTTTTGGCCAATATTTTGATATTTGTCGTTCGAGATGTCAAGCTTCAAAATGATACCGATCTAGTCAGGATCCGTCGCCTCTGTCAAAAGTTTTTGAGAGACATATAAACATACATACATTTAAACATACAGGTGCCATTTATATTACAGACTAGTGGGGGTGCCCGGCATTGCCCAGGTGTTTGGAGGTGTGCATGTGGGGGTGAAGTGGGGTGTGGGTAAAACAAATATGATGAAATAAATTTTAAAAAAAGCGACAAAAAAAATGTTTTGGTAAGTAGGATCGAACCAGAAGGCTTGAGGCGAAAGTGAAAAATAAAGTGTGAAAAACCTGACACATAACCTGCTCGCCCAGCAAGTGAGTGTAAGAGAAAAACGTTTGAATTTAAAGATTAAAAACTGAATTGACAGGTGCATGAATTTAATGAGGGCAAATAGAAATCCAGCAGTTAACTTTTACTGTGAGGCAGTTTTTTGGGGTTTGTTTCACCCAACTCTGGCTGGTTTTGTTTCCCCAAGATCTTGGGGGGGGGCAGCTCCCCATAAAAAGGAGATTGTCCAAATTAAATAGCAATTGTCTGATATAAGGGGTCTGTTTCCCTCGCATTGATCAAAGCTTTAATGCTTTCTGGACGTTCCCGGCACGAAAACTGGGAAAACATTGTCTTTGCATCAGATTAGTTTCGCTTTTATACGAAAAAGTCGAACACACATGAGGGGAGCCGAAATAGCAAGAATTTTGTAAAAGCTGATGTAAATAAATCTAGACATAACGTGTGTTCACAAATCCTAGATATTACGATCTACACAGCATATAAAAAGTTCTAAAAAGTAGTAACTCCATGGAGAATCCCCCTCTCCGAAAAAAGCCTTTGCAGGGCATACAAAAAATGTGCCTTTCACATATATAGATAGTGCACCTTCTTTAAGTGATGTTACCTCAAGCAACTGCATGAAGCTGGATACTTCAGTAGACTAGATAAACTCTTGTCCTGAATTCCAGTAAGAATAAGAGACCACAAGAAACATATAATACAACAGTATAAGTATGATCCACTTTTAAGGGACAATGGAATTTAAAATGTGAGGTTAGAAAGAACGATCACGGGCAAATTTGTATTTTTAAATAAACAGATATTTATTTATTTAAAGTTTCATTTTTTCGGCTTATAAAAAAGCCTTCATCAGGATTTTTTATATTTTCCAAGTTGATAGCATAAACAGATTAGGTAGTTGTATTCATTTTCAGTTCGTGAGAGGGGAATCTTTCACCATACTTTCCCCTAAACACGCCAAATGGACTGTTATTAAGTACAATACTTAATTTTTTTTTTTTTTTTTAATAGGGAGTAGACAATGCATTGTGGATGCGTTATCGGCAGCTCCCCTTACTCTTGCTTCTCTTTATTTATTACTCAGTCTTCATATCTTAATGAGTAATTTTTCTGACAAAGGGAGAAGAAAAAGCTGCATTCTAGGCTGGCAGTATTTTGTGTGAACAGCCGCCAGAGATATCGGAAATTTTCTGTTTCTATGTCTATCCTTGTAGCCATGTCACTAGTAAGGGTGCTGGAGGTAAACGTTTTATCTGGGCTGACATTATCCGCCTGATAGTCAGAGACCCGAACCTTGGATTAACCAGTAAGGGGGCTGTCCTATCAGCAGGTCCCAAGGTCTCCAGAATGTGCTGCTGCCATTGCGCATAGAAATAACTTTCTCCATTGCTTCCAACATAATAGATGTACTGAGACTAAAGCCGCTTTCAGGACTGCCAGCAACCACTGTAAAAAAGTAATAAAGAACGCAAAAGAGTTGTATGCTCAGTCCGTCATGTCCAAAGTAGCTGAGCAGCGGCTTGGTTCCCACCAGTTTTTGGCAAATAGCAAACAAAATCCTGAACAGAAGCGTGTGTTCTATCCCAACTCATAAATGGACCTGAGGTCATCTCGTCAGCATCAACCAAAACCAAACTCTTTGCCAAGAACTTTGCAGCTAATTCTACCCTTTGCGACTAAGGCCGCCAACCTCCAGTATTTCCTCCTGTATCAGAAAACATGTTATGTGATATACAAATATCTGTAGTACGTGATGTTGTCAAGCTAATCAAAAACCTTGATTCCAGTAAAGCAACCGGTATTCCAATTATAGTACTCAAAAGACTTCAACCAGAACTAGCACCCATACTTACAAAACTGTTTAAACGTTGTCTTAAGGAGAATTGCTTTCTGTCACTCTGGAAAATCTCATCAGTATGTCCCGTATTTAAGAATTCAGGTGATCGCTCATCTCCCTCTCAGTACAGGCCAATAAGTCTCCTGTGCGTCATTAGTAAGTTGCTGGAATCTGTGTTAAATAGAGAAGTAATTAACCATCTTAGCAAAAATAACCTTCTTAGTGACACACAATATGGTTTCCGCTCTGCTAGATCTACAGCTGATGTGCTTACAGTTATATCTCATAGGATTAGTGAATCTCTCGACAGAGGCTACTTTTCTAGGGCAATTGCTCTTGACATATCAAAGGTCTTTGATAGAGTATGGCATAAAGGTTTACTTCACAAGATCTTCAGCTATTGTATAGCTGGAAATGTCTTCTCAATTATTAAATCATTTCTTTCTGATAGGTTCATAAGAGTAGTAATTGAGGGGCAAAAATCAGAAACTCGCAGTATTAATGCTGGAGTCCCTCAGGGGTCCATCCTGGGCCCAACTCTCTTCCTGATTTACATTAATGATTTTCCAAATCACATCCTTACATCATTCATAGACATCTATGCTGATGACACTACCATCTATGGTAGCACATCTAAAACTGTAAACGACCAAGCTCTCTCCGATTCTCTCTCCTCTGATCTTGAGCAAGTGGTACAATGGGGAAAGAGGTGGCTTGTTACTTTTAAAAATCTAGAACCAAGCTTTTATCTTTACATCATCAACGCTCTGATCTCCTTTTGGCATCAATTGAAATAAATGGCTCTCGTCTTGGGGAGTCCTCATGTTTTGACAAGCTTCTGGGCTTGACCTTTACTCCTGATTTTGAATGGAACATACATTAAATCCGTTGCCAAGGCCGCTGGAAAAATGGTGGGATCCTTCTATCGATCCAGTAAATATCTCACTGCTGATGCAATTCTCTATCTATATAAGAGCCAGGTACGTCCAAGGATGGAATACTGTTGTCACATCTGGGCAGGAGCTGCTAGAAAGGACTTATTCTGCCTTGATAGAGTTCAAAATAGACTTCGTAGCCTCATAGGGGATGTCCTTTTCTCTTCTCTACAACCTCTATCTTATAGAAGAGATGTTGCGAGTTTGTCTCTGCTTTATCGTTATTTTCATGGCAAGTGCTTGGCTGAGCTCCAATCTATGGTCCCCCTCTCGCCAAACTTTCACAAGAAACACCCGTCTAGCTGAAAACATTATCAATAATTTCCCCCACTCTTTATCTGTGCCTACACCTAAATGTAGATTCCATGATCAAAGCTTCTTTCTTAGAACTGCACGCCTGTGGAATTATCTTCCGTTTTCCTGCTTTCCAGCTGACTACAATATGGTTGTCTTCAAGTCTAATGTAAACAAGTTTTTGATGAACTGTTCCATATAAGTTAACAAATTTACAGAATTTCCATTATTAACGATTACTATATTTTCCAATTTCTACTGTACACTCTTTAACCCTTATCCTCGAGTGGCCTCTTGGCCTTGATAAGTGACGATGCCTGTGTAAAAAAAACAAAACGAAACAAAAAAAAACAATACAATATATATTTTTTTTTCTTTTCTCAAGTGCCATGATTTCATTTAGCAGAGTGGTTGTGTATTGTAAGTCCAGTGGTAAGCACTGTTCGTGCGCAAATGTGTAATATAAGTATGATCCACTTTTAAGAAGCACGGGGACAATGGAATCTAAATATATTAAATATATTGCATTGTTTTTTTGTTGTTTTTTTTTTTAATCCTGATGAAGGTTTTTTTATAAGCCGAAAATTTGAAACTTGAAAATATCAGTTTATTTAAAAATACAAATTCGCACATGATCGTTCTTTCTAACCTCACATTTTAAATAATCCAACATATTAAAATGGTTAAGTGGGGAGAGGAAAATTATATTCTCAACTTGATCACTGACTTACTGTTTAAAAGGCAAAGAAGAACTTTAATGCCATATCCGAATAGCTTGTATCTCATGTAAAGATTAGATATTAACCCGACAGATTTCTGAGAACTTCGACTGAAGTAAAAGGAAACAAAACAAGAAAATATTTTGGAATTTGGACTGGATCACACAAATCGATCACACTGACCACCTCGTTATTCTCCTCCGTACCCTGGTGAATCAACACCTGATAATTGGAACATTTTTTAAAATAAAATCTAAAACAAAATTAATAGAAGCAATTATTTAATCAAATTAAAGGCAATTTTATTAAAAATCGATTGAAATAAATGTAAATATCTTTCTTTCATAATTACCATAACATTAATACACGATCATTAATTCCATTAATCCTGGGATTTTCGACATTCATACAAGATAATAACTGTAAAAAAAGGATGCAATAGATCGATATTTGATTAAAAAACAATCATCTCTTCTTGAATTTGTTACTATTTCCATATTTATTGGCATCATCCTCACAAATAGGTCTACGTCCAGAAACCTTCAAAGTAACTCTGATAGCATTTGTAGCGGGAAGATGGATCGACCGGTCTCTGAATTCATTACGAAGTCGAGAGTGTAGGTCAGAATACCTTTCTCTAGCAAAGAAAAGAAAAGAAAAAAAAGTCAGCAAACAGATACGCCTCTCAAACAATTACGAATGTGTAAAATAAAAAAATTTTATTAACCAGAAGAAAATCATTTTTTTTTTTGGTGCTAGAGGTACACGTGGGAGTTCTTGAATGTGTTCTGTTCCCTAATGTGGAGGAAATTAAAAAGCTTGGAGTCTGTTAATGATAATGTTAGATGGGTATCTTTGATAAGGCAAAGATTTGGGAACATCCCTCGGGTGGGAAAAGAATATTAATTAATTGTGAATGCATGACTGATGGTTTTTAAGTGGCTGAAGAAATCCTTCAAGACTGAGGAAAGTATCAAGTTAGCATAATTTAACAAAGAAAACTTTATGAACATTGAATATTGTGGAGAAAAAGTTTGTAAACATAGAATATTTATTCATTATTGCTGCCGTTAGCTTCCTTAATGAGAAATAGAATATTTTGTTCATTTGCAGTTTTTATCGGACACTTTAATCTGTGTCGATTTGGGTACTAGCAGTTGAATATGCATGGTGATAATTTCGAACCGGTTTTTCGGTCTGTGGAAAACTGTCCGAAGAATCATTGCTGGGACTTGCAGAATGGCTGTCTGAATTTGGTATTCCTTAACCGTCCTTCGGAGTTAGATTACAAGGGCGACGATAGTGTCCTGAGAGAACTCTATCTGGTGTGTTTAAATTTTAGCGCGCTAATCTTTATATATCAGCTTTCTCAAACGTTCTAACCTGTTTACTGTATTCCTATGTGAAGGGATAAAAATGTAGTCCCATGAGTTTGTGTGTCAAGGTGACGCATTATGCATGATATTGATTTGCGTAGGTGTTCGGTGACACAGTCAAAATGCCCCGCAATGAATGGATTCCGCCCGAACGATTTCTTTTGTTAATGTTATAAGCGACTTGGGTTAGCTAGTCACTACATACCCTCTTACTAGACAAAACGTCGATAATAAGGAGAAGAATAAAAATACTGCAAGTATTTCACTAGGTGTAGGTAGCAAATCAGTGTGGACACCTTATGTGGCTACTTGACCTTGTGGAGGCTGTCGCGCAAAATGACAGCGTCGTTAAAAGTTACTGTGCTTGCAGAATGTGCTGACATTTGCATGTGGGTAGTAACAACAGTATGTGCCTCATCATTGAATATCGCTCTCTTCAGACGATCAGCACTGACTTAGTCGGGATTACTGTTTATCTTGATCACAAAAAATTTTGGATATCTCTTCAGTACTCTGTAGCACCAGAATAAGATGTCTGAAGACGAGCAGGCACTCCATTTTGGACAAATACGTGAGTTCATGCTTGCATCTCCTGGGGAATGTGCATGGTAGACTTCTGGGCTCTAGGCATAACGTTCAAGGGTTTTGACATATACTCCCTCAAATGAGATGTGTAGCTTCTTGGGTCTGGTATGTGTTGAGTAGTGGTCAGTGCAACCATCTGTTCGGGCAATATCAGTGAGGTACCATAAACTATTTCAGCGGGTGTAAGTTCGATGTCCTGTTTAACAGTGTATCTGATACTAAGGAGCATGAAAGGATTAGTTGTTTTTGTTTTACGGCATATCAACCCTTTTCAGGTTATTTAATGCCGAATCCAGTGATTTTGAAGAAAATTTTTTTAATAGGATATATTTGTTTTTTTTTTCAAGTTGGTTTCTATTTAACCCATAGTGAGGACCCTAACAGGTACTACCACTCTGAGTCAGTGGACCTGGGAGCAATGGCAATTAAAGGGTGGCTCCACACTCCCTAAAGCCCACAAGCTGGGGCCTCGCCATCAGATATAGTTTTAGGTCATATCCAGGACCTGCATGAAAGGAAGACATTCTATCCACTTATTAGGGTCGGAACACGCTTTCAATAATACCTTTAATTGCCAGTGAAATCATCCAACCATACCATTCGCTGCTTGGTGATGAGATATAATATGGATGTGTTTGCATCCCAGCAAGTATGAGAGCTCAGAAAAGAGGTAGGAGTCAAATTGTCTACCTCTGTCAGTTGTAACAGTTTCAGGCACACCATAACGGGATATGCAATAAGCAACAAATGTTTTAGCAACTGTTTCAGCAAAAAATCTCAGCAATGGGGAAAGCTTCAAGCCATTATGAAAATGTCTACACAGGTGAGCAGATATGTAAAACCCTTCAAATGTTGATGTGAATATGTTTAAAACAGGCCTTAGGAGCTGAGAATGTTGAGGGAGGGCTCTTAATGTACTGATAAACCTTGGACTTCTGGCAAGGAATGCAATTCTGTGTCCAACTGTGTATATCTTTGTTGATGTCAGTCCAAATAAAACGGGTCGTCACTAACTGCTGTGTTATGTGGATGCTTGGGTGTGTGATAATTGGTGCAATTTTGAAGAAACAGCCTGTGTTTAAGGGGTATGTATATGGACGTTTATGTTCAGTCAGAATATCACCAAATTGATTCACTCAAAAAGGGTAAGGGAAATTGCTTGAACGATAAGTTGGTGGAGTGTTGTAGGTGAATTTATTCCTTGTCATTCTGCTGGTTTAATGCGATCTGATTATTTATTGTGAACTATTATTCTTATCTGTTAGTTGGCCAAATCGTGGTGAGACGACAACAACTATGGATGACAGTAATTGCTGAGAATGCAGTTAGGAGATTCAGAGTTCCTATCCTATTGCGGTAACCATCTGACAAAGGCCAGAGGAATAGTTGGCCGCTCTCAACATGAAACAACAAGTAAAAAAAAAGAGGAGGATGATAGTCTGCAATAAAATAAATTAATAAATAATACTCATCTCAGTAATGAATTCCAATTAATTAAATAATATATAGCATTTGGTACGAACCCAACAATGGAAGATCAGATAATAATCATGGATTTATAAGACCAAAATATCAAACCTTGATTGCTTTGCGGGGTCCATGGCACAGTGGATAGAGATGGTGAATCTTTATGGTTCCAAGTGAACACTGAAGATAGTGGTTTCAATCCTACCTAAAGTCGGCCAAAATGTGGTGAGATGACAACTATGGATGGCAATAATTGCTGAGAATGTAGTTAGGAGATTCGGAGTTCCTATCCCGTCGCAGTTACCACCTGACGAAGGCCAGCGGAATAGTTGGCCGAAACGTTGTGAAACAACAACCAAAAGATGAGGATAATAGTCCGCAGTAAATAAATAAATTGCACCTTGCAATTTTATTTAATAATACTTTAATAATGTTGACATTATTGCATATACCCTTCTGCCTCCTGAAATGTAAGTTTCAGGCGATTATATGTGAACATACTGATAAAAGTAACAAACCATTCTAGGAAGTAATGTGTGGAATCTGTTTCACATATAAATTCAACATTAAAATATACATATAACACACTTTTGATCCATTCTAACATTTTATGGCAATTAAGAATAAAAATTTGTGGCTATATGAGATAAATTATGTACATTTTATTTTTTTGGGAGGGGGTGATGCATTCTACTGTTCCGGGTGATTAAATATTTTATAACCTTCCCACTTGGATTAGCGATAAATTTGCTTAACTGTCCTAAAAAGCTAAAACTCGGCTATGAGTGCATGTGTACTTTGACCAGTGTGTATTTCTCCATGTCCCTGTCTTGTTTAATCACAGCCAGGAACTTAGCTTTAGCCCTTCATGCTGAAGTTCAAAGCAATTAGAACGAGACCACCAGCTGAATAACTTCAAAAAGAAATATTTAGCAAGGAACCAGTTAGAAAGCCCTAGCACAATCTCTCCCCACAAATACATGTCACCAATTCTAAAATCCCAACCCTAACCCCTCCACATACATACTTTCCAAAATTCTGTTTTACCAGTTCAAACACACACACACGTGTGTGTGTGTGTGTGTGTGTGTGTGTGTGTGTGTGTGTGTCCTATTATAAATTCCTGTACTGTTGGTCTGTGGGTGTGTGTGTGTGACGAGGTTTAAGTCAGCCTACAGACAACCCACCCAGGCAATTTAGGTACCAAAATAAAGCTTATGACCCAGCGGATGTTTTAGTGGCATTTATATCCATGTTTGGTGTATGGAAATTGCAAAGGAATACAAAGTAGTAGTGGTGATAGGAGTTAAATTGGTGGGAGTAGCATCAGCAGCCGTTAGGCAAAGTGATGGTGAGAGGCATTAAATCGGTGGGAGTAGCAGCAGCAGTCAACGATTAATATTGGTTGAAAAATACAAGATTTTTTTTTATTTAAAAAAAAATTACTTCCATTTTCTCCGTCTGATTAACAAAACAAAAAAAGACTTTCTCTGATTTACAACCAAAAAAAAAAGAAAATAAAAAGGTTTCGATTAATATTGGTTGAAAAATACAAGTTTTTTTTGTTTACTTTTTAAAAAAAATTACTTCCATTTTCTCCGTTTGATTAAAAAACAAAAAAAGGGACTTTCTCTGATTTGACCAGGGTCGTCAGTTTAGACCACCGGTCATTAAATAAAATAATACTCAACCTTTTTTTCATTAATATTGATTGAAAAAATACAATATTTTTTTTTTACTTTTTAAAACTAATTACTTTCATTTTCTCCATCCAATTAAAAAAAAACAGTGGACTTTCTCTGATATGACCAGGGTGGTCAGTTTAGACCAGGGTCATTAAATTAAATAAAATAATACTTTTACCCATGTATGTCAGATTTTTTTTTTCGTTAATATTGGTTGAAAATACAATATTTTTTTTGTTAAAGTAGTTTAAGGAGACATCTCCTACAGGAGAACCGACGAAAAAATAAGTAATTGCTAACTTTATTTGGTAAATATTGGATGTGTAAATACATTGTACTTATTCGCTTTTCTTTCACAATATGCAGCCATCTGGCTGCAACGGGGCTACTTTATATATATATATATATATATATATATATATATATATATATATATATATATATATATATAAGAGTATGTAGTAGTTTGCTTGACGCATTGTTGGTAAAGAAATATATATATATATATATATATATATATATATATATATTTATTTTTAAAGCCAAAAACAATACGGAGCAAACAGTTAATAAAACATGTTGAAAAACATTTTGAAAAAGAGTTAAAAACATTTAATCTGAAAAGGAGACACTTGATAAGTGGATAGTCCTTAATCCACAGAATTTCAAAGAAATACTTTCCTTCTCATCAGAGGGTAGGAATTAGCAAAATGCGGGATCGGATTTTGCATGCAAAAGTATTTGATGAAACAACAAGTGTCAAGGATCTTACTTGATAACAAAAAAGTGAAGCAGAGGGAATATGGCGAAGAAAAAGGTGATTACACGTGAATGGATAGTCTGGTGAAAGATAAATAATCCAATGACGGTAAAATCCAAAAATATAGCTTCAAGAAAGTTAATTGAATTTCCATTTGCACAAGTAAAATCCAAGGAAATCCCGCAATTGGAAGATGGTCCAAAATAATCCAAAGGCAGAAATCCATGGAATAATTCACAAATATGTACAAGGGAAAATGGGAAAAATTCCAATAATATTAATAAAAGAAAAATAAGATATGCTTTTCACACTACTGCAGAGACATAAATATAGATAAGAAAGCATATATATATAATAAAATAAAAATTAAATATGTTTTTAACTCTTTTTTAAAGTGTTTTTTTTAACATGTTTTATTAACTATTTGCTCTTTAGGTTCAGGTTTGAGGTGTTCAAAAGTCAGAACTAATGAAGACAACGAGGTTGTTAAATAGTGCTCAATAAAAAGAGCAAAATATTTTTTATTATTTGGAGTAAACAGTTACATATGGTCGCTACAAATAGCCATCTGTTTCAGTCAAAGAGACTTCATCAAGCGACCTGGAACCTCTCGATGCCAAAAAGAAAAATGAAAAATGGGATAGATTAGATTAAAACAGAAAAATGGAGCTCTTCAAAAAAAGTATAAAAAGTATAAAAAGTTCATAAACTCCTTACGAACTTTTTATACTTTTTTTGAAGAGCTCCATTTTTCTTTTTTAATTTCTCTCTAATCTATCCCACTTTTCATTTTTCTTTTTTGCGTCGAGAGGTTCCAGGTCGCTTGATGAAGTCTCTTTAACTGAAACAGATGGCTATTTGTAGCGACCATATGTAACTGTTTACCCCAAATAATAATAATAATAATAATAATAATAATATATATATATATATATATATATATATATATATATATATTATATATATATATATATATATGTATGTTTGTATGTAAGGAAGGAACTTTGCGTCTGCTTATCTGTGTGTCTGTGAGTTCATTTCCCATGGACTCGGAAACAACTGGGTCGATTCTTTTGAAACTTCACACAAAGGTACTTTACGTATGTGGCAGTGTTCTTAGATAGGTTTTGTGTCAGAATGTCTTCAATAAGTATTAATAATTGATTATCAAAATAATCCAATGAAAGAAGGATAGGCGATTTTGACCAAAATTAACACCTTACACAGCCTAACATCACAAGTGCAATTGAGAAGTTTAATTAGCCCACAATCTGAAAGGTCTTACATAAAAAATCAACAGTAGGTTCTTTGATATGACAGGGGTGCGTTGGAAATGAATGTTTCTGCTTAAAGCACAATTTCACAATGATATTTGACTTCTTAATATTAAACTTAAATTCGAGCCATTGTCATCACATTACCAGTAATGCCGGGCATATAAAATCAACAGTAAGTTCTTTGATATGACAGGGGTGCGTTCAAAATTAATGTTTCTGTTTAGAGCACAATTGTAGCATGATACTTGACTTTTGTATTTTTAACTTTAATGCAAGCCGTTATATACAAGAAATAAATCTATGAAATTAACAGTAATTTCTCTACAGTGCAATGTAGACCAACATATTGTGATCTTAGTCACTGCAGGGATCATGTGAAGCTCCCACCAGACGTATCATGATGGGTCTTCAACTAGAGCAGGCAATCAATCTTTTTGATTGAAAAATAGGCTATTTCATAGATTCAGATAGAAATAAAAATAGGGGAGTGTGAAACATTTGTTGATCATCATTCAATCCCGGGCAACATCGACTCACACTGCAAGTATGTATATATATATATATATATATATATATATATATATATATATATATATATATAAACTCAAAGACAGCGGATGTTCGCCAGTAGTCGAATGGAAAATAGTAAGACAAGCAAACACATGTAGAGACCTAGACGATCCATGTAGATTATGCCTTCATGAAAAATTTGCTATCCTATACTTTAAAGAACCCCAACATCTATTAAACTGTAGGAGAGAAATAGCAAACAACTGTGTAAACAGAATAAATTTTACTCTAGGATACCTACATAAAATAATTTTAAAATTAACAATAACAATAGAAAATAAATAAATAAATAAAATAAACATATATATATATATATATATATATATATATATATATATATATATATATATATATATATATATATTAGTTATTTTACCTATTTTAAACCTAGGTGTAGTTTGATATGAATTTTTTTACTATATATATATTTTGTAATGTTATTTTAGTATATATATATATATATATATATATAGTAAAAAAAAAAATCACATTAAACTACACCTAGGTTTTAAATAGGTCAGATCAGTAGATATCCACACTTCCCACTAAAAAACACACACAAAGGAGGAGTTGAACCTAAGGTCAACTGGGCCTTTGTCCTCTAAGTGCTTGCCCATTGGCTGTTTAAGTGGAAACTAGGAAGCTGATTGGCTAACTAAAAATTCAATAGAATGTGTGTATATAAAAATGAGAGATAACCACAACTCTTCGTATAAACCTGACGAATCCTAACGTGGATGAAACACAGAATATTCTGTGTAGCTTAATTGCCATATATATTTTTATAACTTATTACTATATATATATAGTCTGGCCTACAAAAACTGTCTGGCCAGCTCCATCAGGATTTTCCAGTAAGAGCGGCTCAGGCAATTAGCAACAAACTAACTCTTTCAGAAAGGGTTAGAAGGCAAAGTCTGGAATGCTGGACCTCCCAGAACTGCACAGGACTAGTAACATACCACAGTCAACAGAGAAGAGTTCATTTTAATAATGGTCTAAACTTTGTTGTTTTTGTTGCCAAGGGAAATTATTATTTATTAATTTCGAGGTATATCTCTTTTTCAAAAAAGAAATCTCCATTCGATCTCTGTGTGTGTGTGTGTGTATATATATATATATATATATATATATATATATATATATATATATATATATATATATATTAGTTTTTTCTTGTTCCATATAGCATTTCACACTCTTTTTATTCAAGTTGTCTTGTTTAGGATGAAGAATTTGGTTTCATTTTCATGTTTATTTCTTCCCTAAAAACGCTAAATACAGCATAATCACAATGACACACTGGTCCACGTCAGATCATCGAAGTTAAGTACCGTTGAGCCTGGTCACTACTAAAATGGGTGACCAATGTACGTAGGAGGATGTCGACACCTCCCTGCAAGAGTTGCAAAAACCTAACGTTATCATCCTTTTTTTTTTTACTACATTTTCACCCCAAACAAGTTACATTGCCACTTTGATGTAGGGGACTTCTACCAGGGACATAAGCTACAGGGGTACTATGCAGGGAGTTGAGCAGCAAGATCTGTTCACATTACACTTAAACTTCTGCATATCAGTACAGTTGGAGAAACAGGGATCTGGAAGGGAGTTCCAAAGTATGGCAGTTCTGGGGAAGAAACTACTGGAGTAAAAAGCTCCTTTACACCTAGGGATCTCTGTGTAGGGTGGGACTTTGCTGGTTGTGTTACAAGTGTTTGCAGTTCGTTGGAACATTCACCATTAAAATACTTGTAGAACAGACAGAAGGATTCAACTCCCCTAACGGGGATATACATGTGACTGGAGAGCGCTTGTAAATTTCATAGTCCTATGGAACTTTCTCCTTCGGAAGAAGCTGGTTAAACCCATATAGGGTTAGTGCGCACACACACACACACACACACACACATAAAACCACTAAATTACATAATATAACATAATAGATGAACAATGAAATACTGAAGTTCAACATCTTTTAAATCTTTCAGTTGACTCCACTTGTGTATGTTTGTTTAAGGTAAAAAACACCACGGTTGGAAAAAAATGAATAAAATTTAATAAGTACAAGGTGTTTTTTTGTTTTTTAAGGCAGCAAACTTTAAATTGGCAACTCTACTTTTTTGGTAACTATCAATTATTTTGAGTTCAGCTTGTTTTTGGCAATTCATTGTGTGATTTCAGCAGGATGGAACCACATGCCACACAGCGATCAATTCATTGAGAGAAACATTTGATGAACAAATAATTTCATGAAATGGACCCGTGAACTGGCCACTCATGTAACTTAACCCCATGAGACTATTTTATTTGGGATATGTAAAGTCCCATGTCTATGCTAATAAACCAGATACAATAGACTATTTAGAAAACAATATTCAACGCATTATTACCAAAATACAGCCTAATATAATGCACAGAGTTGAGAAAATTGGAACTCTAGATTATGCAATATACATACGGGGCATGGGGGCCATATGTCCAAAATTATATTTAAATTATAATTTCCAAATATCAATCTTTGAAATAAATCACATTTTTGTATAATAAAAATATTTTTCTGTGATTTATTTTAATTTAAAGTTTGCTGCATATAAAAAATGTGTCTTTTCGTTATTCTGTTTCAGGCAACATCACGGAAATATAGGTCAGCAAAATATTTATTGATGATAATTCTTGGGTTAGTAGATATAGTTCCAGTTTACAAAGCCAAGGAAAACCATGGAAAAAGTGATAAAAATGGACTTGAGAGAGAGAGAGGGATAAATAAAGACCTGGCCAGAAATAGGTTAGTTTGAAAGTCAATTTCTTAAAGTCGTCCAACACATGTCAGTGTGTAAAGAACATTAAACCCAGAGATGTTGCCTCAATGAAAGCACTGGTCCCCATCACCTCACTGCCTTGGCGTCAGGAAGGGCATCTAGATTATAAAAATATTGCCTCAATTAAGAAAATAACTTCAAAAGAAAATCTGTCGCATTTCAGATTATGTCTGCCCAGACATAAGTTAGTTTAGAAGTCGTCCAACACATGTCAACATTTAAATCGAATATGATCATGATCAGTGAATAATGAGATTCCAAAGGAATCTGGAAACTTGAAATAAAAACAAAACAAAAAAAACAAAGAGATTCGCCAGTGATGTTTTTTCTTGGGGATGAAAGAGTCGTTTCTCATTAAAAGATGAGACACTTTCCCCGGTGAAATATTGGATGCATGCTGGTTTTATTTATTTAAAAAAAAAAAAAGTGGACAGTGAATTTAATCTGATCACATGATTATATTGTGAAGTGAGATCAAGAAAAAAAAGAAACCGATAACTTTAAAAGGAGACTGCTGGCCGAGCAGCGATCATCCAGACATTTTCATTCTTGGTAGGCTGAGGACTTGCTAATCTTAAAAGACAAGATACTTTCTAGATAGATGTTGATGCTATATTTAATGCTTCTTTATTTTTGTTGTTTCTTTGCTTTTTGGGTTGTTTTTTTTTTTTGCATTTATTATGGTGATGTTCTTAAGAGTGTGTGAGCATTATTATTAATTCTAATTTCCCAGGAAGGTGTATGTTCCTTCTTCAGTGGCCATGTTGTTGGGCAATGTCAACAGCAATGGATGACATTTGATAAGTGGACCAATTTTTATTTAGTTGCTTCTTCTTCTTTCAACATCTGTTCATGACATCATGTTAAGGGCACAAACTTTGCCATTTGGAGCCGAGTCGAAATATTGACACAGCTGGTTCATCTGGAAAAATTGCAATAACCTATCACAGACTCTTGATGACATGAACTCATCATCTCTGTGGCTGAAAGTATATTAAAATAATAAAACAAACAAGTGCAAAAAAAAAAAAAAAAAAGGAGGGGAAATATTTCATATATTGTTTTCATATCGACACTTGTAAAGTCATATATATATATATATATATATATATATATATATATATATATATATAATTTATTTTATTTTTTTTTATATTACATTTTAACCCCAAAGGGTAAGAAACTACTGGAGTAGAAGGCTCCCTTACATCTAGGGATCTCTACTGTGAAGGGGTGGGATTGTATTGCTTGTCGGGTTTGTCGGGGGATTTACGTAGAGGGGGTACAAGTGCTTGCAGCTCGTCGGAACATACACCGTTAAAGTACTTGTAGAACAGGCAGAGGGATGCTACATTGCATCGATGGGACAGAGGCTGAAGCTTGGATAATAGTTCAGGACCTATTAGGTTGGTGACTCTTTTTTGAACCTTGTCTAGGAGTGAGAGACTAGTAGCAGATGCACCGGCCCAAATATGACAACAATACTCCACACATGGGCGAATGGTGGTCTTATAGAGTTATAGGATACTTTTAGGGGTCAGTAGCTTTCTAGCACGGTAGAAAGAACCTGCCTTTTTCGCAGCGGTCCTGACAATGCACGCAATGTAATTGTTCCAACTCATGTTTCCTGTGAACGTTAGGCCGAGGAGTTTAAAAGATGTGCTTTCAGATAAAGAGTCTTTGGCCATTGCTATTGGTGATAGACAAGGTTTCTTGTAGTTATTGAAGGAAACAAGTTTAGTCTTGGCAGCATTGAATGTGACCATCCATTTTTGTCCCCATTCCACTACAGATTGGAGGTCTGTAGTGTCTAGTGTTTCTGCCATTTCTCTAGATACATGTTCATTTGTTTTCCTGTTGTGTCTGTTATAGAGCATGGTGTCATCAGCATATATACCCTTCTCAGACAATTTTGTCAGGGAGGTCATTTATGAATATTATGAATAATAGAGTTCCAAGGATAGACCCCTGAGGCACTCGCGCATTTATATCATATTGTTTAGATGTATGGCCATCGAGGACAACCTGGATTTTTCTCTTATCTAAGAAGGATTTAATTATGTTAAGTATTCTTCAAGTGATACTGCATGATCTGATTTTCCTGAGAAGACCTTCGTGTCATACTCTGTCAAAAGCCTTAGATATATCTAAAGCTACCGCTCTACCTTCCCCTGCTTTGTCAAGTGAATTGTATATACACTCAGAGATTACAATTAGAATGTCTGCTGTGGAACAGGCTTGCCTAAATCCATATTGTTGGTCGGTAAGAAGTTTAGCATCTGTAAGGTGATGGACTAGAGCTTGGTTAATTATGGACTCAAATATTTTGGCAAAAAGTGGGAGGAGGCTAATGAGGTAGTAATTTGCTGGGTCAGTTCTTTCGCTAGAATTCTTGGAAACTGGTATCACAGAAGCAGTTTCCCAACAGGCAGGAAAGCAAGATTCATTAAGGCATTTGTTGTAAAGTTTGGAGAGGATTGGAGCTACTTCAGTGGAGCACTTTTTTAATAGCACAGCCGGGATGAGATCAGGTCCACAATGCTTTTGCAGTGTCAAGGTTTTTTATAATGGCATGCACCTGAGAAGGGGTGATTTTTAGATCATCAAGTATGGCGTCTGTCCGCAAAGGAAAGTCTGGCAGAGGGTGGTTAGCAGGGTCTAGTGTGGAGTTGCAGGCAAACCGACTGGCAAGCATGTTAGTCTTCTCGGTTGCTGAGCAAACAACTTCATGATTGTTGGATAGTGGGGGGAATTGTTGATTGCCCATTATTTACTACACTGTTGTAGATTTTCCAGAAGTCCTAATTTCTGAGCTTTGATGCGTTTTTGGGTGGTTTCAGTAAATTCTCTCTTAGCTGTCGCTATTTCTTTCTTACAGTTACTTCTGGCTTCTATATACTTCTGTCTGTTTGAACTGGATTTATGTTAGTTAAATCTGTGGTACGCGTGCTGCCTTTGCGCAATGGCAGCTGCACATGTGGAAGTAAACCATTGGGTAGAGTGGGGATTGCTATAAAATTTCCGCATGGGGACATGTGCTTCAATTGCTGTTTTGAACTATTCAGTGGTCTCATTTGCGCACTGTTCAGCAGGAAGTGAAAAGATATTTCGCCATGGGGTGTCTCTGATGAGATCCCTGATGCCTTCCCAGTTGGTGATTTTAACTATTTTCATTACATGATCAGCATTCCCAAGTGGGCTGTGGGCGTTCGTAACACAATCATCAGGAACTGTGGTCAGAAACAGATCTAAAAGTGATGTGTGTTGCTATCGCTGGTCAGGGAAATGGGTTGGAAACGTAATCGTCTGTGATAGAGAATGAGATATAGAGAAGCTATGTGTTGTGGTACTAGCTGTGTCTGTGTAATTAGAGAATCCAAACCAGTTACTATGGTGGACATTGAAGTCACCAACTACATGAACTTGTGCGCTAGTGTCGAGGGAAAGTGCTGTATCTATGCTGTCAGAGACTTTGTTCATTAGGGTAGAGTCGTGAGTTGAGGAAGAGCGGTAGAGAAAATAAAAGTAACTAATGTTATGTTGCATGTTAAGTCTAAAGCACATAAAGGCTTGATCGTCTGATTCCAGTTTTCTTTCTCTAGTCAGGGGGAGGGTGTTTCAAATATAGACTGCAAGCCCGTGCATATGTCTGTCAGAGTCCTTACGGCAGAGCGGGAGATATCCAGGCATGTTAAAGTAGTTAGAGGGGATGGAGGAGTGTAGGTTAGTCTCACTTAGTGCTTAGATATCCAGGGTGTTTGCTAGGAGAAATGCTTTGACATCATTTAAATTCTAAGCCCACGGATGTTAGTAAATGCAAGCCTCAAGGGAGGAGGCAATTTGATTTTCTTTGAGTTTTGTCCTGGTTTAAGCGTAATTTTAGATTGTACTGCCCTTTTTTTTGTAAGTTTCAGTTAGGTAAGGGGTGCTGAACAATTGGTTATGCAGAACACCAGACATGCAACACAAGGAGACCATCAGCTGACCTTCCATCTACTAGGACTGTGGCCTCAGGAAAACCCACCGGGGATGAGTGCAGGGCCCTTTCCATGTGCGACATGGCACTACAACCATCCCAATATTATTCAACTGTTGATGGAGCAGCCGCTCTAAGCGTTACCAAAGAAGTAGGGCCCCTGTACTACCAGTCGGGAAAAGCAGCCAGGAACTGTCAATCTGGTACCCTCAACCCATCAGACGATGGTCAACCCAATCTTCTTGTACTGGCATTATGATGTCCACCACTCCCAATTGCCCAGTTTAGAGGGGGATGGGATGTGTCGGGAGAGGGGGAAATCGGTGTCCATTGCGCTAGTCAGGAAACAAGATCAACCACTGAGTGTTTGTCGAATCCCTGTGCTTCGACCCCACGCCTGGCTAATAGGCAAAGAAGGAGTATGGAAGCTGGGCGATAGACAGTGCCTCTCTACCCCTTAAGCAGTTTAGGTTTGCAGACCGGTAATTTGTTTGAGTCACCAGCTCTAGGAAGGATGTCATCCAAGAATGGAGGGGCCTCTCTCCCCTTAGGTTTAGCTTCAGAGTTTTTCTTCTCTTAGACGGATGACCTGGGAAGATCTACGAGTCCATCAGCAACGAGAGGGTTTACCCTGCACCTGGGTCCTAATCCAGATATTTCTGCGACCCCGCGTGGGTAGTTAATGTTACTGGGTTAGTATGTAAATGTTATGTCTACTGAAAAATTACACTCCTTAAAGTGATTAAGGGACATTGCTATTTCATTGTTACTGGAGGAGGGGGTGAGTAAGATTTCATGCAGTGGAAGCAACTATCTTTGCAACAGGTTAGTTGGAAAGAGTTAAGATATGGTTTAATATTTTTCCTTTAAATTTAGAAAATTTTTTCATTTTTTATTTATTTATTTTAATGTTGGCTTCAGAATAGGATAATGCGTTACAGAATGACTTTATTATTTAAATATTTTATTTAAATATCATTACGTTTAAGTTATCCATAGACATGCATGTTCCAAAGTATTACTTCCCATCAGTATGGCTAGACGTAGTTTACAAGGATTGAACTCGTCACCACTCGATAAGTAGCCTGATGTTTTACCACAAGATCGCGGGGACCTTATCAATTTTTATGCACGATTTTCTCACTATAAAGGTTAGATTGTTGATTTACTTATTTTTTTGTTAGCGATTCTGTAGTATTTTTTTTTCTTTCTTTTCACTCCCCGAGCGCTCTAAAGAGAGAAGTTATCTGCCCTTTGTTTACATTTTAGTTGCCCTACATGCATGCCTATGGATAACTTCTTTTCTGCACGTTATAATATTTGAATAAAATATTTAAAAAATAAATTGATAATTACAAATAATAAGTCCTAAAAATGTGGGGTGAATCACTAATAATAAAAAAAAATAAATAAATAAATCAGTATATATATATATATATATATATATATATATATATATATATATATATATATATATATATATTTGAGCAAGTGAATCTGTCTTATTTGAGAGTTCTTGATAAGGTGATGAAACATGCATGTAATTTGACTGCCTCACACCTGTCTTCTTCTCTGCAATCTCTTTTTTACAGACGTGATGTTGCTAGTTTCAATCTTTTCTATAAATATTATTATGGTATTATGGTATGTGTTCTTGAGAATTGTCTGATCTATTCATCAGACTGGAAAAGAAATTTAAGTAAAATACTCCACCAAATTCAATTCCCCATGTAATGAAATTTACCTAAAAAAAAAAAAAAATGAAGCGTAGGTAATCGGTGTAAAAAAATTGGTAATTGTGACTAGAACCAGACCCTAACTTGTCTGTCCTGTCAATTGACATTTGGAAGAAGAAAAAAAAACGGAAAATATCTAAACAGTTTGATGAAAGATATGAGCTATCAACTTAAATAAACATAGTTATTTGAAAAAATATGCGATAAAAACAAAATAAATAAATTGCTAAAGAAAGATTACATATTTCTATATATTTTTTATGATGAAAAAAAGAAAATAAACATAGTTAAGTATAAACATAGTTTAACAGTTTTAAGATACAAATCGAACGAGAGAGAGAGAGAGAGAGAGAGAGAGAGAGAGAGAGAGAGAGAGAGAGAGAGAGGAAATAAATAAATAAATGTTTATTGTTGGAAAGAATATTTACAGTGAGAGAATCCAGTATATTGCACAGGTTTAAATAAAGTATATATAAATGAATTACTTAAAAAAAAAAAGTAACTATATTTGAAAAAATATATAATTAATTACCGAAACAAATGTACGAAGCAAGCGAGGAATTTACTCATAGACCAAAGTAACTAACTAAAGATGATCATCTCATAAGAAAATCGAAACAAATTAATAGGGAATTAATAAAAATGAATGTTTAAAATAATATGCGAATTAGCTAAATCTGTTGTAGATTAATGCAATTCCACGGCCCATATAATGACAAAGTTGTATTTTCTTTTTAATAAATAGAAAAAAAAGGTTTTTAATATGAATATCAATACACAAAAAAAAAAAAAAAATTATACGAGTATATATATATATATATATATATATATATATATATATATATATATATATATATATATATTCAAATTTAAACTTTCACCGCTTTTCGTTTTTTTTTGTTGTTTTTTTTTTTAAACCTTAATTGTTTTGATTCATCTAGCCTTGACAGATGTGTTTTAAATATTCTCTCCAGTGCTTTTCTTTTAATGATTTGGAATTCATTCCATTTGCGCTTTTCTCCAAGGAATTCTGCCTTTTGGATTATTTTGGACCATTTGGAATTTACCCATTGGATTGAAATTTTTAATTCGACCGTTTTGGATTTTACCATTTTTGGATTTTTACCCTTCACCGGACTATCCATTCATGTGAAATCTTTTTAACATTTTTCTTTTGCCTCCTGTTCCCCTTACCTCATCCTTTTTTTTTTTAACCAAGTAAGATCTGTGACTTACTTGTAGTTTCATTAAATACTTTTATATGCAAAATCCGATCCTGCATTTTGCTAATTCCTGCCCTCTGATGAGAAGGAGAGTATTTCTTCGAAACTCCACGGATTAAGGACTATCCACTTACCTTGTGTTTCCTTTTTTAAAATTAAATATGTTTTTAACTCTTTTTCAAGATGTCTTTTAACATGTTTTATTAATCATTTGTTCATATATATATATATATATATATATATATATACATATATACATATACATATATATACATATATATATATATACATATATATATATACATATATACATATATATATACATATATACATACATATATACATACATATATACACATATATACATATATACACATATATATATACATATATACACGTATATATACATATATACACATATATACATATATATTATTTTTTGCATTTTCACCCAAAACAAGGCACAGTATAACTCGGATGTAGGGGGCTACTATCTGGGACATCAGTTTGGGATAATATGCAAGGTGTTTGTTTACATTACACTTGATCTTCCGCATGTTAGTACAGTTGGGGAAGAGGGAACCCGGAATAGAATTCCAAAGTCTAGCAGTTCCGGGGAAGAAACTATTAGAGTAGAAGGCTTTCTGGCATTTGGGGATCTCTACTGTGTAGGGGTGGGATTTTGCTGCTTCTCAGTTTTGTCGAGGGTATTTACGTCGAGGGCAACAAGGGATTATGGTTTGTTGAAGTATCTACCATTAAAATACTTGTAAAACAGGCAGAGGGATGCAACATTTCATCGATGGGACCGAAGCTGGAGACTAGTTGACAGTTCAGGCCCTATTAGGTTGACGACTCTCTTTCCAGGAGTGAGAGACTAGTAGCAAATGCACCAGCCCAAATATGACAACAATACCCCATACATGGGTGAATAGTGGCCTTGTAGAGGTACAGGATACTTTCAGGTGTAAGTAACTTTCTAGCACGGTAGGGAGAGCCCATGTTCCTCACAGCAACTGCGGCAATGTCTACAAAGTATCTACTCCAACTCATGTTCCCTGTGAACATTAAACAGAGAAGTTTGAATGAAGTATTTTCAGGTAATGTATCTTGAGCCATAACTATTGGTGGTTGAGAAGGTTCTTGTAATTATTGAAGGAAACAAGCTTACTCTTGGCAGCATTGATTGTGACCATCCATTTTTGTCCTTATTCCACTTACAGATTGGAGGTCTTCCCTTAGCGTTTCTGCCATTGCCTTGAATATGTGTTCATTCGTTTTCCCCTGGTGCCTGTTATAGAGCATGGTGTCATCAGCAAATATACCCATCTCAGAGACTATTTTATCAGGGAGGTCATTTATGAATATTAGGAATACTAAAGGTCCAATGATCGACCCCTGAGGTACACCCGCATTTATATCATATTGTTTAGATGTATGACCATGTAATACATTTATGACCATGTAATACATTTAGATCTGATTTTCATGAGAAGATCATCATGTCATAACCTGTCAAAAGCCTTACATATATCTAGGGCTACCGTATCCTGCTTTTTCCCGTGTATGGTATGTCCATTTAGAGATTACAGTTAGGATATCTGTAGTAGAACATGCTTGCCTAAATCCATATTGACAGTAGTTTAGCAACTATAAGGTGGCGGACTAGAGCTTGATTAATTATGGACTCAAATATTTTGGCAAAAAGCAGGAAGAGGCTAATGAGGTGTTCATATAATGAGTCAGTTCTTTCGCCAGAATTCTTGGAAACTAGTACCACAGAAGTAGTTTTCCAGTGGTCAGGAAAGCAAAATTCGATAAGGTATTTGTTGAAAAGTTTGGAGAGAACTGAAGTGGAGCATTTTTTTTTATTAGTACAGCCGGGATGAGATCAGGTTCACATGCTTTTGAGGTGTCTAGGTTTTTTATGATATCATGTATGAGAAGGGGTGATTTTCAGATTATCTAGTGTGGTTTTTGTCTGTAAAGGAAAATCAGGAAGGGAATGGTTTGCTGGGTCGAAAGTAGAGTTTGAGGCAAACTGATAGGCAAGCATGTTAGCCTTTTTGGTTGCCGTGCAAACAACTTCAAAATTGTTGGATAGTGGGGGAATTGTTGATTGCCCATTATTTACTACACTGTTGTAGATTTTCCAGAAATCATAAGTTCCTAATTTCTACGCTTCAATGTATTTTCTGATGGTTTCAGTAGATTCTCTCTTAGCTGTCGCTATTTCTTTCTTACAATTATTTCTAGAATCTATAAACTTTTGTCTGTTTGTACTGGTTTTATATTGGATAAATTTGTGGTATGTATGCTGCCTTTGAGCTATGCAAGTTGAAGTAAACCACGGGGGAGAGTAGGGTTTGCTATAAAACTTTAGTGTGGGAACATGTGCTTCAGTTGCTGCTTTGAACCATTCAGTGGTTTCATTTATGTATTGTCCGCAAGAAGAGAAAAGATTTCTACTATTATCACAATATGATCAGCATTCCCCAGTGGCTTTGGGCATTACTAGTTTTGTATATAAATAACGAGTCCTTATCAGAAAAACAAAACAACAAACAGCATTACTGCAGTATTATTGCTTTCATTTGTTACAAGTTACTTTGTGCCAATTTTTGGTCCCCCGACAAAAGGAGGGTGGACCTGTAAATTCACTCTTGTCCGTTCGCCTGTCCGCACTTTTCTCAATAACTACGTTTGGGAATTTTTTGAAATTTTACACAAACATTAAACATGATATGAGTAAAAAAGTAACAGAACAGATTTTCTGGGAAAACTCCGGTTGCCCCCCTAGAGGTGCCTTTCAGGTTAAAATGGCTAAAATTGATACCTTTGTGCTTATCAAAAAAAAAAAAAAAAATATGATGCCTTAGATTTTTATAAAAATAAATTTCTGAAAAGTTGTAACTAACTGATTTCTATATAATTTTGTTTGTCTATACTTCACGAGAACTCTTGGGTGTGCCCCAGGGGCTGTTTTAGGGCTAATAAAGACACTCCGTTTTTGGGACTATTTTATCATATTTAACCAAAATTTTCAGTGTATGTCTATTTAGCAGTTTTGCATAGTGCTGAACTCAAATTTAAATATGTTAAGGCCTTGGGGACTTTTGAGGCTTAATGGGGAGGAGGTGCAAATGATGAACGTAGTCATTTTTTTGTTTTGTATGGTGCAGAACTCAACTTTACATATGTTAAGGCGTTAAACTGCATCGTTTGTACATTTTCACCAGGTTTTGACATCCCCTGGGGACTTTTGGGCTAAATGTAGAGGGGGAAGCAAATGCTGAACTTAGTCATTTTTTTTTATGCCTCATTCACTATGCACTCACGGGGAACCATGCGTGCTTCACTTGTATTTCTTTTCAATTGGTATCAACAAAGTACTTTAGCATGTATTGGACGACTTTAAGAAATTGACATCCAAAATTACATGTCTTTTATTTATCTCTCAGGTTCATTTTTATCAATTTGTTTTTCTAAATCTTCCACTGTGAACTGAATCTGCTACCTCAACTGTTCTACATCTACTAACCTATTTCTTATCCATTCTTTCAACATGGCTATACTATAAAATTCTCCTGTTCTTTACACATATCTTTATTCTGTCAAGATTCAATTTTCCTCAGAGGTCACCAGATCTAACCCTGTCTTTAAGACTCATTACAAATCTATCATATTATTTCTATCCACTCTTGAACATATGACTGATAGTCACAGGAAACATCAATTCTATCACTCTTATATTATTTCTCTTCATGCAACACCTGTCCTCAATTTTCACTGGCACGTACTAAACAGACCCTGAGGGTTTAAATCGTCCCCTCCCCGGAGATTCAGCCTCAAATCAAATGTTGTTCAGCTCCTCATATGTAAAACTTGTGCATTTTTTCTTCGATGTGACTTCCAGCTTCTTGGTTGCTGAGACACTCTAACCAGAAGCTCATATTTAGTAAAAAAGCGGGAAAATACTGCCAAGTCCGATTTCTTATTCCCAGCTTTTTAGAATTAGTTTTAATCTAAACAACCAGCGATTTTTTAAAAGAAAATCCTTGTTACAAATGCTTCCTATATAATAATAATTCCATCACGAGATTTCTCGTTTTTTAACACCTTTATAATTGTTTTTGTACCATTTGTAGCGGTTATCATCTCTCTTTGCCTGCCATTGCGTTCGACCTTGTTCTTAATCGTATTCTAATCGAAACTGTCAAATATTTCAGCAGACTCATCAATTAGGTTGATACCATGGTAGTTGTTGCTGCAGCACGTATTAACGTTCTCACCCTTCCCCCTACCGAATATGCTTCAATGAATTCAATACACTTATACCACCTCAATGTAAATACTTTTGACAAACCCAACCAGCAACAACATTCCACCCCTTCACACTATAGAAGTGTCTAAATACCAGTAGGTTATCTACTCTGATAACTTCTTTTTTCTAACCGCTTGCTTTTGGACCTCTCCTCACATTTTGTTTTCTTGCCTGGAAACATGCAAAAATTTAAATGTAATGTAAACAAACATCTTGCTTCTCATCTCCCTACCAAGCCCCCTAACCTACCCCACCCGAAAAAAAAAAAAAAAAAAAAAAAAACTCCTATCAAAGTAGCCCCCGTTGTTTGGGGATGAATAAAAGTACAAGAAAAAAGGTATTTAAAAAAAAGAAAAAAAAAAAAAAAAAAAAAAGACGAGCAGTAAGGAATCGATGGCTAAGCCACCTGTACCGATTGCTACAGCCTAACACCGATTATATTCCATGCACATAAAAATAAATTGAATTAAATTAGCTTACAATAATCACATATACACATGGCCACACTCTATAATGATTGATCGAGCAGTTTAAGAGTGAATCCTGTAGATGGAAATAATCAAAGTGTAGTATCTGTTCTCCAGATGCTGCACTTCTATTTCTTGTTCTCTTTCGGTGGAGGAGAAATCCTTCACGACTGAGACAATTTTTATTTTTGTACCTTTTCTCCACGTTAAAAAACGACCCTGGTGTCTAACTCTGTCCCGTGGGGAGGCATAGTAAATAGGTACAAGATGTTAGAAATGTTGAGAAGATACAAGTGGTATGAGTTCATCAAAGCTCATTTTATTGGAATATTTATAAAAGTGGCACAGCTAGTGACGTGCAGAGAACTTTTTCAGGACAGGTGCTCAAGTGAAAAAAAAACAAAAAAAAAACGGCAAAAAATATAGTAATCTCGGTAAAGCACAGGCCTATAATACATTCCTCTGAAAAGGGCACTTTTAAAATTGGAGTAAAAGAGGCAGGTGTTTGGGTACCCCTAGCAACCCCCCTCCCTCTGCATGTCCCTGTCACAGACTTTCTTCAAAAGGCTAACAAAAGAAGGTAGAATTATGCTTGAGAGTACTCAATAAAGGAACTGAAAATAAATATCACCAGAATTTGATTATGGCACGTTATCAGAGATTTAAACACTGTTTGTCCAAAGAGAAACACCGATATTAACTGACACTTACAACATGAAACAAAAAAAAAAAAGGAATGATAATTTGTGTTCTCAAGTGAAAGAAGAAAAAAAATAACAATTTAATTTACATTAATCAGATCATATATAAACCAGCTCCCCCAAAAGGGGCACTCTGGCAGTAGGCAAAAATAAAAATTGCCTTAGCATAGAAGGGTTCCCCTCCATTGACTAAGGACAACTTAACTTTAGTACAGCATCAGAACAGATACTATTTTATTTTGCAAACAAATGTTAACAGAACTAAATTAAGCACAAGGCCAATCAAATGAGTAGAGAGGTTGGTCTGTGGGCATCCTTGTCATTGTACCTTTGATTTATCTCAGGTATTCCTAGCTAGAGTTTTCAGGCCAGATTATATATATTTACTAAACCCAATCCCCTTGTTAATGATACCTCCTTTCATACTTATACCTTTAGTAGGCGTGTTCCTACCAGTCAAGGATACGTCCGTCAACGAATTCAATCCCAGAGTGACTTTGTTGCTGTTAGGCTGATATATAGCCCTATCCAGGCTCAGGTGGTCCACTCTCCAAGGATTTACCTTCTCTTTGAAAAAGGGTAAATTTATTGATAATCACCTGAGGCGCCTCTACTGGAGAATGCTAGCAGGGCTGTTCAGGCACTTTTTTGTAAGCCACAGTCTACTAAAGCTAGTGTGCTTACAGTTCTCAATTTTTTAGGTAAACTTGATTACTTGTATTATTTGGATTCTTCAGACTACTGTTCTCATCTTGAGTTTTATTTTCACAATGTTCCGGTCAATGTAACCTCCGACCTTCTTCAGGTGTATCTTTTGAGATAATGATTGATAATTCGTATTATTTGGATTCTTCAGATTACTGTTCTCATCTTGAGTATTATTTTCACAACATTTTGGTCGATGTAACCTCCGACCTTCTTCAGGTGTATCTTTTGATAATGATTGATAATTCGTTTTATTTGGATTCTTCAGACTACTGTTCTAATCTTGAGTGTTATTTTCACAACGTTTTGGTCGATGTAACCTCCGACCTTCTTCAGTTGTATCTTTTGAGATAATGATTGATAATTCGTATTATTTGGATTCTTCAGACTACTGCTCTCATCTTGAGTGTTATTTTCACAACGTTTTGGTCGATGTAACCTCCGACCTTCTTCAGGTGTATCTTTTGAGATAATGATTGATAATTCGTATTATTTGGATTCTTCAGACTACTGCTCTCATCTTGAGTGTTATTTTCACAACGTTTTGGTCGATGTAACCTCCGACCTTCTTCAGGTGTATCTTTTGATAATGATTGATAATTCGTTTTATTTGGATTCTTCAGACTACTGTTCTAATCTTGAGTGTTATTTTCACAACGTTTTGGTCGATGTAACCTCCGACCTTCTTCAGTTGTATCTTTTGAGATAATGATTGATAATTCGTATTATTTGGATTCTTCAGACTACTGCTCTCATCTTGAGTGTTATTTTCACAACGTTTTGGTCGATGTAACCTCCGACCTTCTTCAGGTGTATCTTTTGAGATAATGATTGATAATTCGTATTATTTGGATTCTTCAGACTACTGTTCTCATCTTGAGTATTATTTTCACAACATTTTGGTCGAGGTAACCTCCGACCTTCTTCAGGTGTATCTTTTGATAATGATTGATAATTCGTTTTATTTGGATTCTTCAGACTACTGTTCTAATCTTGAGTGTTATTTTCACAACGTTTTGGTCGATGTAACCTCCGACCTTCTTCAGGTGTATCTTTTGAGATAATGATTGATAATTCGTATTATTTGGATTCTTCAGACTACTGTTCTCATCTTGAGTATTATTTTCACAACGTTTTGGTCGATGTAACCTCCGACCTTCTTCAGGTGTATCTTTTGAGATAATGATTGATAATTCGTATTATTTGGATTCTTCAGACTACTGTTCTCATCTTGAGTGTTATTTTCACAACGTTTTGGTCGATGTAACCTCCGACCTTCTTCAGGTGTATCTTTTGAGATAATGATTGATAATTCGTTTTATTTGGATTCTTCAGACTACTGTTCTCATCTTGAGTGTTATTTTCACAACGTTTTGGTCGATGTAACCTCCGACCTTCTTCAGATGTATCTTTTGAGATAATGATTGATAATTCGTATTATTTCGATTATTCAGACTACTGTTCTCATCTTGAGTGTTATTTTCACAACGTTTTGGTCGATGTAACCTCCGACCTTCTTCAGGTGTATCTTTTGAGATAATGATTGATAATTCGTATTATTTGGATTCTTCAGACTACTGTTCTCATCTTGAGTATTATTTTCACAACATTTTGGTCGATGTAACCTCCGACCTTCTTCAGGTGTATCTTTTGAGATAATGATTGATAATTCGTATTATTTGGATTCTTCAGACTACTGTTCTCATCTTGAGTATTATTTTCACAACGTTTTGGTCGATGTAACCTCCGACCTTCTTCAGGTGTATCTTTTGAGATAATGATTGATAATTCGTATTATTTGGATTCTTCAGACTACTGTTCTCATCTTGAGTGTTATTTTCACAACGTTTTGGTCGATGTAACCTCCGACCTTCTTCAGGTGTATCTTTTGAGATAATGATTGATAATTCGTATTATTTGGATTCTTCAGACTACTGCTCTCATCTTGAGTGTTATTTTCACAACGTTTTGGTCGATGTAACCTCCGACCTTCTTCAGGTGTATCTTTTGAGATAATGATTGATAATTCGTATTATTTGGATTCTTCAGACTACTGCTCTCATCTTGAGTGTTATTTTCACAACGTTTTGGTCGATGTAACCTCCGACCTTCTTCAGGTGTATCTTTTGATAATGATTGATAATTCGTTTTATTTGGATTCTTCAGACTACTGTTCTAATCTTGAGTGTTATTTTCACAACGTTTTGGTCGATGTAACCTCCGACCTTCTTCAGTTGTATCTTTTGAGATAATGATTGATAATTCGTATTATTTGGATTCTTCAGACTACTGCTCTCATCTTGAGTGTTATTTTCACAACGTTTTGGTCGATGTAACCTCCGACCTTCTTCAGGTGTATCTTTTGAGATAATGATTGATAATTCGTATTATTTGGATTCTTCAGACTACTGTTCTCATCTTGAGTATTATTTTCACAACATTTTGGTCGAGGTAACCTCCGACCTTCTTCAGGTGTATCTTTTGATAATGATTGATAATTCGTTTTATTTGGATTCTTCAGACTACTGTTCTAATCTTGAGTGTTATTTTCACAACGTTTTGGTCGATGTAACCTCCGACCTTCTTCAGGTGTATCTTTTGAGATAATGATTGATAATTCGTATTATTTGGATTCTTCAGACTACTGTTCTCATCTTGAGTATTATTTTCACAACGTTTTGGTCGATGTAACCTCCGACCTTCTTCAGGTGTATCTTTTGAGATAATGATTGATAATTCGTATTATTTGGATTCTTCAGACTACTGTTCTCATCTTGAGTGTTATTTTCACAACGTTTTGGTCGATGTAACCTCCGACCTTCTTCAGGTGTATCTTTTGAGATAATGATTGATAATTCGTTTTATTTGGATTCTTCAGACTACTGTTCTCATCTTGAGTGTTATTTTCACAACGTTTTGGTCGATGTAACCTCCGACCTTCTTCAGATGTATCTTTTGAGATAATGATTGATAATTCGTATTATTTCGATTATTCAGACTACTGTTCTCATCTTGAGTGTTATTTTCACAACGTTTTGGTCGATGTAACCTCCGACCTTCTTCAGGTGTATCTTTTGAGATAATGATTGATAATTCGTATTATTTGGATTCTTCAGACTACTGTTCTCATCTTGAGTATTATTTTCACAACATTTTGGTCGATGTAACCTCCGACCTTCTTCAGGTGTATCTTTTGAGATAATGATTGATAATTCGTATTATTTGGATTCTTCAGACTACTGTTCTCATCTTGAGTATTATTTTCACAACGTTTTGGTCGATGTAACCTCCGACCTTCTTCAGGTGTATCTTTTGAGATAATGATTGATAATTCGTATTATTTGGATTCTTCAGACTACTGTTCTCATCTTGAGTGTTATTTTCACAACGTTTTGGTCGATGTAACCTCCGACCTTCTTCAGGTGTATCTTTTGAGATAATGATTGATAATTCGTATTATTTGGATTCTTCAGACTACTGTTCTCATCTTGAGTGTTATTTTCACAACGTTTTGGTCGATGTAACCTTACCTTCTTCAGGTGTATCTTTTGAGATAATGATTGATAATTCGTATTATTTGGATTCTTCAGACTACTGTTCTCATCTTGAGTGTTATTTTCACAACGTTTTGGTCGATGTAACCTCCGACCTTCTTCAGGTGTATCTTTTGAGATAATGATTGATAATTCGTATTATTTGGATTCTTCAGACTACTGTTCTCATCTTGAGTGTTATTTTCACAACGTTTTGGTCGATGTAACCTCCAACCTTCTTCAGGTGTATCTTTTGAGATAATTATTGATAATTCGTATTATTTGGATTCTTCAGACTACTGTTCTCATCTTGAGTATTATTTTCACAACGTTTTGGTCGATGTAACCTCCGACCTTCTTCAGGTGTATCTTTTGAGATAATGATTGATAATTCGTTTTATTTAGATTCTTCAGACTACTGTTCTCATCTTGAGTGTTATTTTCACAACATTTTGGTCGATGTAACCTCCGACCTTCTTCAGGTGTATCTTTTGAGATAATGATTGATAATTCGTATTATTTGGATTCTTCAGACTACTGTTCTCATCTTGAGTGTTATTTTTACAATGTTTTGGTCGATGTAACCTCCAACCTTCTTCAGGTGTATCTTTTGAGATAATGATTGATAATTCGTATTATTTGGATTCTTCAGACTACTGTTCTCATCTTGAGTGTTATTTTCACAACGTTTTGGTCGATGTAACCTCCGACCTTCTTCAGTTGTATCTTTTGAGATAATGATTGATAATTCGTATTATTTGGATTCTTCAGACTACTGCTCTCATCTTGAGTGTTATTTTCACAACGTTTTGGTCGATGTAACCTCCGACCTTCTTCAGGTGTATCTTTTGAGATAATGATTGATAATTCGTATTATTTGGATTCTTCAGACTACTGCTCTCATCTTGAGTGTTATTTTCACAACGTTTTGGTCGATGTAACCTCCGACCTTCTTCAGGTGTATCTTTTGAGATAATGATTGATAATTCGTATTATTTGGATTCTTCAGACTACTGTTCTCATCTTGAGTGTTATTTTCACAACGTTTTGGTCGATGTAACCTCCGACCTTCTTCAGGTGTATCTTTTGAGATAATGATTGATAATTCGTATTATTTGGATTCTTCAGACTACTGTTCTCATCTTGAGTATTATTTTTACAACATTTTGGTCGATGTAACCTCCGACCTTCTTCAGGTGTATCTTTTGAGATAATGATTGATAATTCGTATTATTTGGATTCTTCAGACTACTGTTCTCATCTTGAGTATTATTTTCACAACGTTTTGGTCGATGTAACCTCCGACCTTCTTCAGGTGTATCTTTTGAGATAATGATTGATAATTCGTATTATTTGGATTCTTCAGACTACTGTTCTCATCTTGAGTGTTATTTTCACAACGTTTTGGTCGATGTAACCTCCGACCTTCTTCAGGTGTATCTTTTGAGATAATGATTGATAATTCGTATTATTTGGATTCTTCAGACTACTGTTCTCATCTTGAGTGTTATTTTCACAACGTTTTGGTCGATGTAACCTTACCTTCTTCAGGTGTATCTTTTGAGATAATGATTGATAATTCGTATTATTTGGATTCTTCAGACTACTGTTCTCATCTTGAGTGTTATTTTCACAACGTTTTGGTCGATGTAACCTCCGACCTTCTTCAGGTGTATCTTTTGAGATAATGATTGATAATTCGTATTATTTGGATTCTTCAGACTACTGTTCTCATCTTGAGTGTTATTTTCAAAACGTTTTGGTCGATGTAACCTCCGACCTTCTTCAGGTGTATCTTTTGAGATAATGATTGATAATTCGTTTTATTTAGATTCTTCAGACTACTGTTCTCATCTTGAGTATTATTTTCACAACATTTTGGTCGATGTAACCTCCGACCTTCTTCAGGTGTATCTTTTAAGATAATGATTGATAATTCGTTTTATTTAGATTCTTCAGACTACTGTTCTCATCTTGAGTGTTATTTTCACAACATTTTGGTCGATGTAACCTCCGACCTTCTTCAGGTGTATCTTTTGAGATAATGATTGATAATTCGTATTATTTGGATTCTTCAGACTACTGTTCTCATCTTGAGTGTTATTTTCACAGCGTTTTGGTCGATGTAACCTCCGACCTTCTTCAGGTGTATCTTTTGAGATAATGATTGATAATTCGTATTATTTGGATTCTTCAGACTACTGTTCTCATCTTGAGTGTTATTTTTACAATGTTTTGGTCGATGTAACCTCCAACCTTCTTCAGGTGTATCTTTTGAGATAATGATTGATAATTCGTATTATTTGGATTCTTCAGACTACTGTTCTCATCTTGAGTGTTATTTTCACAACGTTTTGGTCGATGTAACCTCCGACCTTCTTCAGTTGTATCTTTTGAGATAATGATTGATAATTCGTATTATTTGGATTCTTCAGACTACTGCTCTCATCTTGAGTGTTATTTTCACAACGTTTTGGTCGATGTAACCTCCGACCTTCTTCAGGTGTATCTTTTGAGATAATGATTGATAATTCGTATTATTTGGATTCTTCAGACTACTGCTCTCATCTTGAGTGTTATTTTCACAACGTTTTGGTCGATGTAACCTCCGACCTTCTTCAGGTGTATCTTTTGAGATAATGATTGATAATTCGTATTATTTGGATTCTTCAGACTACTGTTCTCATCTTGAGTGTTATTTTCACAACGTTTTGGTCGATGTAACCTCCGACCTTCTTCAGGTGTATCTTTTGAGATAATGATTGATAATTCGTATTATTTGGATTCTTCAGACTACTGTTCTCATCTTGAGTGTTATTTTCACAACGTTTTGGTCGATGTAACCTCCGACCTTCTTCAGGTGTATCTTTTGAGATAATGATTGATAATTCGTTTTATTTAGATTCTTCAGACTACTGTTCTCATCTTGAGTGTTATTTTCAAAACGTTTTGGTCGATGTAACCTCCGACCTTCTTCAGGTGTATCTTTTAAGATAATGATTGATAATTCGTATTATTTGGATTCTTCAGACTACTGCTCTCATCTTGAGTGTTATTTTCACAACGTTTTGGTCGATGTAACCTCCGACCTTCTTCAGGTGTATCTTTTAAGATAATGATTGATAATTCATATTATTTGGATTCTTCAGACTACTGTTCTCATCTTGAGTGTTATTTTCACAACGTTTTGGTCGATGTAACCTCCGACCTTCTTCAGGTGTATCTTTTGAGATAATGATTGATAATTTGTATTATTTGGATTCTTCAGACTACTGTTCTCATCTTGAGTGTTATTTTCACAACGTTTTGGTCGATGTAACCTCCGACCTTCTTCAGGTGTATCTTTTGAGATAATGATTGATAATTCGTATTATTTGGATTCTTCAGACTACTGTTCTCATCTTGAGTGTTATTTTCACAACGTTTTGGTCGATGTAACCTCCGACCTTCTTCAGGTGTATCTTTTGAGATAATGATTGATAATTCGTTTTATTTAGATTCTTCAGACTACTGTTCTCATCTTGAGTGTTATTTTCAAAACGTTTTGGTCGATGTAACCTCCGACCTTCTTCAGGTGTATCTTTTAAGATAATGATTGATAATTCATATTATTTGGATTCTTCAGACTACTGTTCTCATCTTGAGTGTGATTTTCACAACGTTTTGGTCGATGTAACCTCCGACCTTCTTCAGGTGTATCTTTTGAGATAATGATTGATAATTCGTATTATTTGGATTCTTCAGACTACTGTTCTCATCTTGAGTGTTATTTTCACAACGTTTTGGTCGATGTAACCTCCGACCTTCTTCAGGTGTATCTTTTGAGATAATGATTGATAATTCGTATTATTTGGATTCTTCAGACTACTGTTCTCATCTTGAGTGTTATTTTCACAACGTTTTGGTCGATGTAACCTCCGACCATCTTCAGGTGTATCTTTTGAGATAATGATTGATAATTCGTATTAATTGGATTCTTCAGGCTACTGTTCTCATCTTGAGTGTTATTTTCACAACGTTTTGGTCGATGTAACCTCCGACCTTCTTCAGGTGTATCTTTTGAGATAATGATTGATAATTCGTATTACTGGGATTCTTCAGACTACTGTTCTCATCTTGAGTGTTATTTTCACAACGTTTTGGTCGATGTAACCTCCGACCTTCTTCAGGTGTATCTTTTGAGATAATGATTAATAATTCGTATTATTTGGATTCTTCAGACTACTGTTCTCATCTTGAGTGTGATTTTCACAACGTTTTGGTCGATGTAACCTCCGACCTTCTTCAGGTGTATCTTTTGAGATAATGATTGATAATTTGTATTATTTGGATTCTTCAGACTACTGTTCTCATCTTGAGTGTTATTTTCACAACGTTTTGGTCGATGTAACCTCCGACCTTCTTCAGGTGTATCTTTTGAGATAATGATTGATAATTCGTATTATTTGGATTCTTCAGACTACTGTTCTCATCTTGAGTGTTATTTTCACAACGTTTTGGTCGATGTAACCTCCGACCTTCTTCAGGTGTATCTTTTGAGATAATGAATGATAATTCGTTTTATTTAGATTCTTCAGACTACTGTTCTCATCTTGAGTGCTATTTTAACAACGTTTTGGTCGATGTAACCTCCGACCTTCTTCAGGTGTATCTTTTGAGATAATGATTGATAATTCGTATTATTTGGATTCTTCAGACTACTGTTCTCATCTTGAGTGTTATTTTCACAACGTTTTAGTCGATGTAACCTTCGACCTTCTTCAGGTGTATCTTTTGAGATAATGATTGATAATTTGTATTATTTGGATTCTTCAGACTACTGTTCTCATCTTGAGTGTTATTTTCACAACGTTTTGGTCGATGTAACCTCCGACCTTCTTCAGGTGTATCTTTTGAGATAATGATTGATAATTCGTATTATTTGGATTCTTCAGACTACTGTTCTCATCTTGAGTGCTATTTTCACAACGTTTTGGTCGATGTAACCTCCGACCTTCTTCAGGTGTATCTTTTGAGATAATGATTAATAATTCGTATTATTTGGAGTCTTCAGACTACTGTTCTCATCTTGAGTGTTATTTTCACAACGTTTCGGTCGATGTAACCTCCGACCTTCTTCAGGTGTATCTTTTGAGATAATGATTAATAATTCGTATTATTTGGAGTCTTCAGACTACTGTTCTCATCTTGAGTGTTATTTTCACAACGTTTTGGTCGATGTAACCTCCGACCTTATGCAGGTGTATCTTTTGAGATAATGATTGATAATTCGTATTATTTGGATTCTTCAGACGACTGTTCTCATCTTGAATGTTATTTTCACAAGGTGTTTTGTTAGAGGCGGTAACTTTAAATTAAAACAAATCACAGAAATATTTTTAATATAAATGTGATTTATTCCAAAGACTAATTTTTTGTATTTATAATGTAAAATACAATTTCGGGCATATGCCTTGCTCGCACTTCTATGGCATAATCTAGAGGTCCAATTTTCACAAACTTTACGCATTCGATTAGGATTTATTTCAGCAATAACACATTGAATATTGTATCCCAAAATGGAATTACCTCGCATAAACGAGGTAGCCAGTTAACAGGTTCATTTTGTGAAATTATTTGTTCAAACATAAATAACATAAATTTGTACAATTTGCAAACGCTACTCAGGTATCAGGTTTTCATGATTAATTGCCAAACCAAGCTGAACTTAAAATAACTGATAGTTGCCAAATCTGCAATTAAAAAAAAATAAAGTTGTCAATTTGAAGTTCACCGATTCTAAAAAAAATGAATAAATAATAATAATAATAATAATTATATATATATATATATATATATATATATATAAACGACTTCGACTCAAAAAGCAAGCGACAAACTTTATTTTTTGCCTGATATAATAAAGAAAAAATGTTTAAATTAAAAAATTTGGAAGATAAACAAATGAATTATGTTTTTTTTTTTGTTTTTTTTACTTATCAAGTAAACAGAAAATGAAATCTTCTAGTTCATTTCGTTAATTCGTGGGTGTGAAATGAATAGAACCGGAAGTTCAGTTCTATCAACAAAACAGGTTCGCACTGACGGCTTACGAAAAAATACATTTATTTTATTTAATATTTTAATAATTGGCGATGTAAATTTATTTTAACAACATAAAAACATCCCTCGACTCTAAAGATGGGTTGTCTTAAAATTTCAAATAAATTGGTAATGTAGAAATATGATTGTATAAACTTTGAACGAACCAAGAATTACATTTATATATATATATATATATATATATATATATATATATATATATATATATATATAATAAAGATAGAACAAATAATAAAAATGAAAAATTAACTAATTCTGAAGGATCACTTGGAGTCCTCCTTTTCTTCGTTTATCATGGTCTGTAAATTTCAGAAGTGCTAGACATCAAACCACCTCTTTGATTATTTGTCTTTGTAAAATTATTTAAAACTAGTAAAAATTTTTATTGAATATTATATATAGTGGCGCTATAAAGAAAGTTTGCACTCGTCATTTTTTTCAACAACTGCAAATTTAAGCTAAATTGAATGTAACTGTTTAAACAACCTATACCTCATTTGATTCGCCTTTTATTCCTCTATAATTTTACCTGTTCGTATTTGACTTTTAATTTAAGTATCCTAGTATGCACATCAATTTAAGAAATTAACTTCAAATTGAGAAGGCAAATGAGCTTAAAATATCCAACTTTTTAGGCAACAAAGCATCTCTAATCATAATTGTTATTATTCCATGTTATACAATGTAACATTTAGTCCATATGTCACGACTTTCCTTTAGTGATCTTCAGGAGCTCATTAATGTCCACCTTTCTGATTTATCCCATTGAGAACTCATCCAATGTGATGAGAGAACGGTACAAATGACTGTGCATCAGTACCAAAACACAGGCAGTGTTTGTGATGCCCCTAAATATGGTCGTCCTAGGGTCACTTCTTATAGGGAAAACAATACTATCAAGATCTGCAGCCTCAGAAACAGATTTGAAACGGCTCCCCAAATCCAACAACAGTGTAATTTTGTTAAAAAGTGATCTCTTTCTACATTTAAGAACAGATTGAAGGAATTTAATTTGTAAGGATGTGTTCCAAGATGCAAGGCAATGACTTCTGTAAAGAATAGAAAGCGCCATCTGGACTTCATCAGATGCAATGAAGATCATGACTCTTCATATTGGTCACTAGTGATTGTTAATGACGAAAGCAAATTCAGTAGGCTAGGAAGTGATGGTAGGCAGTACGTCTGTTGAAGGAAGGAATAAGAATTTAATCCTCAGTTTCAATGCTACAAGGTGGTTGGGGTTCAGTTTTAATGTGGGACGTTATTAGTGTCAATGTTCCAGAGCCTATAGTTCACTTGCAAGGTCGAATTAATTCGACCAAGCACATTAATATTTTGTATGAGCATTTTCTACCCTGCTCTGGACGGAATTTAGATGATAATCTGATCTTCATGCAGGATAATGCTCCAATTCACACAGCTGGCAATGTCAAGAGGTTCCTGGAAGAGCATGATATTCCGTGCTTGGATTGGCCTGCACAATCTCCAGACCTCAATCCTAACAGAAATGTATGGTATTACATCAAGCAACAGCTACACAATGATAAAATTTCAAATCTGGAAGAAATTTGGACCAAAATTTAAGAGAAATGGGGTGCTCTTTCACCAGAGTATTGTCACAGACTAATTGCAGGAATGCCCAAAAGCTTGCATGCTGACAAATTGAAGAAGGGTTATGCTACTAAATATTAACTACTTAATTGTGTTCCTGTTGTATTTGTGTTGCATTAATGTTCTAAAGTTACACCTAAATAACAATTTTCCATTGTGCTGAATTTCTTTTTGCCTTCTCAATTTGAAGTTATTTTTTTTAATTACTGTGAACACTAGGATACTTCAACTAAAAGTCAAATATGAAGATGTGAAATTAAAGAGGAAAAACCAAGCTTCTCTCTTTACATCATCAACATTCTAATCCACATTTGGCATCAATTGAAATGAATGGCTCTCGCCTTCAGGAGGCCTCAAGTTTTGACAAGCTTCTGGGCTTGACCATTACTCCTGATCTTAAATGGAACACGTACATCAAATCTGTTGCAAAGGCCACTGGAAAAATGGTGGGATCTTTCTATCGATCCGGTAAATATCTCACTGCTGATGCTATTCTCTATCTATATAAGAGCCAGGTACGTCCAAGGATGGAATACTGTTGCCACATCTGGGCAGGAGCTGCTAAAAAGGACTTGTCCTGCCTTGATAGAGTTCAAAATAGACTTCGTAGCCTCGTAGGAGATGTCCTTTTCTCTTCCTTGCAACCTCTATCTCACAGAAGAGATGTTGCGAGTTTGTCTCTGATGTATCGTTATTTTCATGGAAAGTGTTCGACTGAGCTTCAATCTATGGTCCCCCCTCGCCAAACTTTCATAAGAAACACTCGTCTAGCTGTAAACACTATCAATAATTCCCCCCACTCTTTATCTGTGCCTAAACCTAAACGTAGATTCCATGAACAAAGCTTCTTTCTTAGAACTGCACGCCTGTGGAATTGTCTTCCGTTTTCCTGCTTTCCGGCTGACTACAATATGGTTGTGTTCAAGTCTAAAGTAAATAAGTTCTTGATGAGCCGTTCCATATAAGTTATCAAATTTACCAAATTTTCATTACTAATGATTACTATATTGTCCAATTTCTACTGTACACTCTTAACCCTTTATCCTTGAGTGGCCTCTGAGCCTTGATAATGTGGTGATGCCTATGTAAAAAAAATAAAAAATAAAAAATAAAATAAAATAAAAGGCGAATCAAATGAGGTATAGGTTGTTTAAACAGTTACATTCAATTTAGCTTAAATTTGTGGTTTTTGAAAAAATGAAAAGTGTAGACTTTATTTTTGGCACCACTGTATATATAGTACTGATTTCAAAAGTCCAGAAAAAAACAAATGACTTGGATGCTATCAACTAGAATCGAAACCAAACCATTTATCACTCTAGTTACGTTTCCTACTGTTTGAGCTATCGACAGATAGATGAGAAAAATTTTAAATTAAAACACTTCAAGCTATGAATGAATTTGTGCATGCACAAAAGTAATACAAATATGTCGTCAAGTTGAAATTAATTTCTAAAGATTTCATTCGTCATGAACCATCCTTGGTGTATGATTACTATTTGTTGTTAATTTCAGTGTTATGTGACCAGTAGTTTAAGAGTTTATCGGTTAAATATTTTCACACAGACACACATAAATCTACAGTTTTATTTATATAGATAAGAAACAAAGACATTTTATTATATTTGAAATTTTCTATGCTTACGGTAGGTAAACTGGGATAAATCTATGTATTTATTTATTTGTGAACTGTTATCCTTATCTTCATATTAGTTGTTTCGGCCAACTCATCCTCTGGCCTTCTTCAGGTGATTAACCACTATGGAATAGAATGCTGAGTCTCTTAACTGTATCCCCAGTAATTACAGCCTTCCATAGTTGTTGTCGTCTCCCACGTTTTTGACCAACTAGTCCTCTGACCTGCTTTGGCTAGGATTGAAACCGCTATCTTCAGACAATGCTTACCTGGAACCATAGAAACTCAACACCTCTACCCACTATGTCATGCGCCCAGAGGATGATCCAGTTTTAAAAAAAATTTTAAATAAAAATAAACAATACTATCTAAAATCTAATTTAGTATTATGCTAAAGGGAGCAAATAGAGGGTATAAATCCTTCATGAAATTTCAGAAACGTTCTATTTTTGTAAAATTTTGACAATATTTATTGTCAAAATTTTTGCCTTTTATATATATAGATGATAGGTTATGAAAAGGAAGGGTTCTAAAGAGATAGCTTAGAATTTGGGGGTATCAAAACCAAAGCAAAATATGATGAAAGTAAAAATAAAATAGATAAAGCCCATAATTTATTATACCATACCTGTTCAAACTGAAACATTTATCACAATATTCTGTGGATCTATATTAAAAAAACCTTGTTAAACTTTGTGACATATTTCCATTCTATGGAGGTCAGGTGCGAACGGACACCCCATAATTTTATTATACCATATTTCTTCAGAATGAAACATAATTATCAAAGTATACTTACACAGATAGATATGAAAAGTCTTTATTAAAGTTTGTGCCTATTTCAATTCTATGAAGGCCAGGCATGAACGCAGACCCCACAATTTCCTCATGCCATCCCTATTTAAGTTAAAACACACTTATCAAAGTATTCTTATGTACATCTATATCAAAAATACTTGCAAACGTTTTTTTTTTAATTTTTTTTCCACACTTTCTGGACCAGGCGCGTATGCAGATTCCACAATTTTAATGAATCATCATTATGCCAGATCAAACATACCCATTCCTGTGTCTCGATACATCTTCTATCATTATATGGGATTAGTTTTCTATCATAGTCGACCATATATACACATATATTTACATATATATATTTATAGATATATATATACACATATACATCTATATATTTATACATATATATACACATATACATCTATATATTTATACATATATATACACATATATATCTATATATTTATACATATATATACACGTATACATATATGTATATACACACACACATATATATATATATATATATGTGTACACATATATATATGTGTACACATATATATATATACATATATATATGTGTACACACATATATATACATACATATATGTGTACACAAATATATATA